>NW_027506961.1:65000-130000 GCF_052324685.1 Brachyhypopomus gauderio
ATGGACCGTGAGAACAAGGTACACGCACACACAGACTAACTAAATGTTAGAAAAGCAGGCTCTGGACCGTAAGATTGTAAGTTTGATTCCCTGGGCAACACTTTGTCCTACCTCAACACTCTTATCCTTGTGTGTGTGTGTGTGTGTGTGTGTGTGTGTGTGTGTGTGTGTGTGTGTGTGTGTGTGTGTGGGGTCACTGCCAGGCTCTCTCGGCTGAGCTGGAGCAGAGGGATGGTGAGTTGGGTGTGGAGAGGAGGAACTCTCTGAAGAGAGACAAGACCATCCAGGGTCTGAGTCTCCTGCTCAAGGAGAAGGAGAAAGAGGTAATAAACACACACATACCATTACAGGGGTTTACATGTGTACCCCAGCAGTGTCATATAGGCCACCCTTTATGTTAACACTCTCTCTCTCTCTCTCTCTCTCTCTCTCTCTCTCTCTCTCTCTCTCTCTCTCTCTCTCTCTCTCTCTCTCTCTCTCTCTCTCTCAGGTTGAGGAGTTGTATGATAATTTGGAGAAGAAAGAGAAGATTCTTGCCAAGACCAGAGAAGCACTTCACAAAGCCCAGCTTCAAAAGCACCAGGCAAGTAGACCAAACGTGTGTGTGTGTGTGTGTTTTGTGATCAGTTGGTGAGACACACACGTTGATACATAAACTTCACAAAATACGCGATGAGGGACAAGGGAAACATAGGGACTGTAAATACACGGAACTAAACCAGACACAGGTGAAGACAATGACGACACGGGCGTGGCAGACGAGGGGAAACCATGGAGACAGACACGCAGGGAACGACAAAGACACGAGTAGGAACCCGAAGTGACAGCTAGAGAGGGGGGGCGTAGCCCTACGTAACAGCGTGGCACTTTGGAGAGGCCTTAGAACCAGTGTTAATTTTGACAGCAATTTTTTATTTAGTTTTAATCTTAGTCTTTTGACTAAAATGACATTTAGTTTTAGTCATAATTTAGTCATTGGATTTGTTTTTAGTCTTAGTCTAGTTTTAGTGGACTAATTATCATTAGAATTTAGTCGACTAATTATTAAAATAATTTAGTTGACTAAAATATTAATATATTTTAATTTAGTTGCCTAAAATATATAAAATATTAATTGTGTAATAGTCATTATTTACACTTGCACAAAATGAAACATTTATTAACGAGTTATAGAATATTATTGTTTGTATGTGCAATATATACAAAAACAAATTTCCAAACAAATTTATTGACCTGAACTTATAGTTATTGAGCAGCATAACAATAACAAAACATTGATGACCAGTAGGCCCGCTCAACCTGAAAACATGGAGTTTGTTATGAACAATGCATATTACATTCTATATAAAACTGGGTGCCGTAAAAACAACAATGCCATAGCCCGCAGATGTCGTTTCATTTGTCGTATTTTTCCCGACATCATCGTCCCACATGGTTTACACACTGTACTCTTTTTCTCAAAGTTTTTTTAAGTTATTACATAATGTGTTCACACCTCATATTTTTGCAATTTATGCAAAACTGCACCACTTCTCTCCTGAGTCAGCTTGAGTGATTTTGGCTGAAATTTTTGGTTCCCACTGAGTGAGTGTGCTAATGTGTTGCAGCCCCCACCATGTAATAAAGACAAACACACACATATATGGCCATCTAAATAACACAAAATCCTAACAGCTGATGCATATTTAATTAGGAGATTATCAGTGAGCTGTAATTAACATCAATAGTTAAATCTCTCTTTCTTTTACACACACACACACACACACACACACACACACACACACACACACACACACACACACACACACACTCTTCTCTCTTTCTCTCTCAGGACTACATGAACATGGTGCGGGACCTGGAGCAGGACCGGGCGCCAGGAGGAAGTGACCTCATGCTGACCAAGCTGAGAGAGAAGCTGAGGGAGAAGGAGAAGGCTCTGGAGGTGTAGTACCTCCTGCCACTCCATCAGTCACTGCTGCCATCCTGTTGAAGCAGCCTCACTAACCTCAGTGTGTGTGTGTGTGTAGATTGCGCTGGATGAGAAGTTTGTGGCTGTGGAGGAGAAGGAGAATGAGGTCCACATGCTTCAGCTGAGCGTGTGGGAGAAGGAGAGAGAGGTGGAGCGCCTGAACAACCTGCTTTCACACAATGAGGAGACCATCAATGTAAGCGTGTGTGTGTGTGTGTGTGTGTGTGTGTGTGTGTGTGTGTGTGTGTGTGTGTGTGTGTGTGTGTGTGTGGGTGTGTTTGTGTGTGTGTGTGTGTGTGTGTGGGTGTGTTTGTGTGGGTGTGTGGGGCAGAAAGAGGGAGCAAGAAGATTTTTGAAAGTCAGTCACACTACACCAGTACTACTTCTTTTAAGTAAGTGTGTCTGTCTGTGTGGGTGTGTGCTTGGGTGTGTATACGTATGCGGGTATGTGTATGTGTGTATGTATGCGTGCATATTGGCAGTATTGGAGGGACTGGTTTGTGTCGGGGCTGTTGCCTGGTTAACCATATATGTGTGTGTAGGGATGCACCGATTCACAATTTTCACTTCCGATACCGATTCAGATATCTGAGGCTTCGTATCGTAAAACAGTAAAACAGTGCTGAATCGACTTAAAACATTTTTTTTAACACAGACATACTGAATTACAAGTTTATTGAAAACTCTGCACCAGTACAGCACACTTAAACACACATAAAACATGGACACCCACCACCCATCCCATTACTGTAGCAACCACAGGGACTGGCCCGACTGCTAGCCAACGATACTCCCCAGACGCTAGCGGTCCATGCCGTAAAGATAAGAGGCTACCGCTCTCTAATGTTAACTGGGAAATCAGTACTGGGTCAGGATTCAGTCCTGGGATGGTCACAGTCACACCCCATGACCTCTGACATTTGATAAGGTAGCAGTCTGGGGCACTGGAATGCCAAAGGAATTTAACAGGAATTTGAAACGTGAACTGTTGTCTATTTTCAGGAGAAAGTTGACGATGTTCAGAGCGAGGCTGCGGAAGGGAGAGACGCCCACAGCCAGGACAAGCTGAAGGGGGAGGAGACAGAAATGGATGAGGAAGAGAAGAGTGGGGAGTACAGCATCGCCAAGCTAATTTTAACTTGTGTGCTGAGAGTGATTTTGGCCCGTCTTAATTAATAAAACCCTAAAAATGTGTTCAAAATGCATGTTCCAAATTATTATTATGCACAACAGTTTTCAACCTTTGCATTTTTATAAAGAACAAAAAATGGTCATTTGTGAAATTATAAGCATTAGCAGGTTATTACAATCTGAAATCAAACAGTTATCAAGTCAAAACTTTATTGTAGGTGATGTTACATTTGCACATAGGACCCCTTGTTGGAAAGGAGCTTCTGAACTCTCTGGTTTTGGATGGTATCTGCTTCTGTTGTTTTGCATGAGGACAGAATACCCTCCCAGAGCTGTTGCTTAGATGTGAACCGCCTCCCGCCATCATAGACACTCATTTTGATGATGCTCCAGAGGTTCTCAATGGGGTTGAGGTCAGGGGAGCATGGGGGCCACACCATAAGTTTGTCCCCTTTTATGCCCATAGCATCCAGAGATGCAAATGTGTTCTTTGCAGCATGAGACGGTGCATTATCATGCATGAAAATTATCTTGCTGTGGAATGCACGGTTCTTCTTCTTGAACCATGGCAGGAAGTGCTGTTTGAGAAACTCCACATACATTATGGAGGTCATCTTTACACCTTCAGGGATCCTAAAGGGGCCGACAATCTCTCTCCCCATGATTCCAGCCCAAAACACCACCTCCTCCTTGTTGGCGCGTAGCCTTGTTTGCATGGGGTGTCCATCAACCAGCCATCCTCCACTCCATCCATCTGGACCATCAAGCGTTGCACGGCACTCATTGGTGAACAAAACAATTTCTGAAGTCAGTCTTCAGGTATTGTTTGGCCCACTGGAGCCATTTCTGCTCGTGTGTAGTGGATAGAGGAGGTCGACAGGATGGCTTGCGCACAGCTGCAAACCTCTGAAGGACCTGCATCTTGTTGTTCAGGGGATGTTGAAGGCACCAGCAGCTTCAAAAACTTGTCTGCTGCTATGACGAGGCGTTTTTGCAGCTGCTCTTTTAACCTGACGTAATTGCCTGTTGGAAAGAGTCTTGGCAATTGTCAGGAACAGCACGTGACCACCCGACAGATTCCTTACACCTGCTGCTCGTTACTCCAATATTCACGTGTACTTAAGCTTCTTAACATCTTATTTTTCATTTTTTAATCTTTGTATTTGTGTGTGTGTGCACGTGTGCATGTGCGCGTGTGCATGTGCGTGTGTGTGTGTGTGTGTGTGTGTGTGTGGGTGTGTTATCTTGTGGAGTGTCAGGCTGTATCAGGCTCTATGCTTGTGGTTCTGGAGGAGGCGGAGCGACTCCTGAAGCTGTTCTGGAGAGTAACTCTGCTGTCAGGAGACCTCACACACATACAGCAGGTAACACACACAGTGGACAACACAAAGTTCTGCAGAATTAGGTAGCTTCTGTTTATATAAGACTAATTGCCCCCCCATGTGCCCCTGGTACAGGAGGAGGTGTTGAGGAGTGAGGTGTCTCGGTTACAGAGCCGGCTGTCTCAGCAGGAGCGGATGCTCACAGGAGCAAACGACTGCGATCCACCAACCAGCTTCGAGAAAGCATGGAACGCATCATCATCGACCAGCGTACGGAACACACACACACACACACCTGAAATCACCTAGAGAGGCCATGAAGGTCCTCATTGACCTGCAGACAGCACCCACCCACACTGAAGGAGTTTAGTGTTTGCCCCTAGTCTGGTGTTGTGCACAGCCTTACTAACCCCTCTCTCCTCTTAGTGTCCATGACTCATGGGGTGCTGAAGAAAGCCAGAGGAAACCTGGAGGTGAGTTTGTGCTCTGCCACTGTGGCCCCTCACACCTACATGACCCTTCACCCCTACAGAGACTCCTCACCCCTACACGGCCCCTCACCCCTACAGATACTCTTCACCCCTACACGGCCCCTCACCCCTACAGAGACTCTTCACCCCTACAGATACTCTTCACCCCTACACGACCCCTCACCCCTACCTGGTGACTAAATGCCTCAGATGCTCACCCAAGAGCAGCTCTCCTACTTCAGCTGCAGAGGGTCTCACTGTAGCTGGGATGATAGCTGGGCCTTCCCTTCTGCCTCGTGGCTGTCAGCTCTGCCGTCCACATCCCTCCTCATCCCAGCCATTTTACCGGCCGTGTTCCGAATGGTTCACTTCCACCCTCTATAGTACGAAGTGTATAGTTATACATCTATATACAGCAACTCTAGTTGAGATGTAGTGGGTAGGGTATGTGTTAAATACATGTAGTGTACAGTGGGGTAAATAAGTATTTAGTCAGTCACCAATTGTGCAAGTTCTCCCACATCATAGGTAGACCTCAACTATGAGAGACAAAATGTGAAAAAAAATTGAGAAAATCATTTTGTCTGACTTTTAAAGAATTTATTTGCAAATAATGGTGGAAAATAAGTATTTGGTCACCTACAAACAAGCAAGATTTCTGGCTGTCACAGACCTGTAACTTCTTTTTTAAGAGGCTCCTCTTTCCCCCACTCATTACCTGTATTAATGGCACCTGTTTGAAGTCGTTAACAGTATAAAAGACACCTGCCCACAACCTCAAACAGTCACACTCCAAACTCCACTATGTTGAAGACGAAAGAGCTGTCGGAGGACACCAGAAACCGAATTGTAGACCTGCACCAGGCTGGGAAGACTGAATCTGCAATAGGCAAGCAGCTTGGTGTGAAGAAATCTACTGTGGGAGCAATAATCAGAAAATGGAAGACCTACAAGACCACTACTAATCTCCCTCGATCTGGGGCTCCACGCAAGATCTCAGCCCGTGGGGTCAAAATGATCACAAGTACGGTGAGGAAAAATCCCAGAACCACAAGGGGGGAACTAGTGAATGACCTGCAGAAAGCTGGGACCAACGTTACAAAGGCTACCATCAGCAACACACTGCGACTGTCAGGGTTGGACCCAGGCGCATTCCTCCGGTCGCCACAAGGAGGAGCCTGCGAGCTAGACCTGGGGGCAATCAGGCGCAATAGGCTGCAGGTGTTTGCAGCCTACTTAATGCGAGCAACTTCAGCAGTCCATTGCTGAAGTTGTTTGTTGTTGTTACACTCACAGCCCAAGCCGTTTGTTCTCTCTGCATCTCATTCGCATTCTCTCTGGTTCTTTCTTGCTGAGTGTTCTCAGTCCCTCTCTCTTTGTCTGTCTTCTTCTCTGCTGTTTCGTTTTTCTTTTATTTCAATGTTGGTTTGTCTGCCAGTGTTCTGGCTGACAGACCGACAGGTAACCCAGGTAGAAGCTTCAGGTCTTGCACCTGAGCTTCACGTTCCCTCCCTTGCCTCTTATATTACTCCTGACACGTTGAGCTGTTCTCCGTGTATTTTTGGTTTTCCCCGTCTTTCTTTTCAGTGACGCGTTGATTATTATTCCGCGTGTTTTTCGTTTGTTATTTATTTACCTGGTTTGTCGCACGTCGAGACTTATCCGTGTCGTTCTGCTGTTATCCCTTCGGGGTTTTTGTTTTCGTTTTCTCGCAATCGCGGAGGTTTCTGTTGGCTGTTTTTAGCATTCAGTTTTAGAGGTTTGCACTTGAGTCCACATCACATTAAAACCAGCGCGTCACCGCCGTGTTCGGAGGCGACGCGTTACAACGACGCCAGGGACTCAGATCTTGCAGTTCCAGACGTGTCCCCCTGCTTAAGCCAGTCCATATCCAGGCACATCTGAAGTTTGCTAGAGAACATTTGGATGTTCCAGAAGAGTATTGGGAGAATGTCATATGGTCAGATGAAACCAAAGTAGAACTATTTGGTAAAAACACAACTCGTCGTGTTTGGAGGACAGTGAATGCTGAGTTGCATCCAAAGAACACCATACCAACTGTGAAGCATGGGGGTGGCAACATCATGCTTTGGGGCTGTTTCTCTGCAAAGGGACCAGGACGACTGGTCCGTGTACATGAAAGAATGAATGGGGCCATGTATTGTGAGATTTTGGGTGCAAACCTCCTTCCATCAGCAAGGGCAATGAAGATGAAACGTGGCTGGGTCTTTCAGCATGATAATGATCCCAAGCACACTGCCAGGGCAACAAAGGAGTGGCTTCGTAAGAAACATTTCAAAGTCCTGGAGTGGCCTAGCCAGTCTCCCGATCTCAACCCCATCGAAAACGTTTGGAGGGAGTTAAAAGTCCGTGTTGCCCGCCGACAGCCCCAAAACATCACTGCTCTAGAGGAGATCTGCATGGAGGAATGGGCCAACATACCAGCAACAGTGTGTGCCAACCTTGTGAAGACTTACAGAAAACGTTTGACCTCTGTCATTGCCAACAGAGGATATACAACAAAGTATTGAGATGAACTTTTGTTATTGACCAAATACTTATTTTCCACCATTATTTGCAAATAAATTCTTTAAAAGTCAGACAAAATGATTTTCTCAAATTTTTTTTCACATTTTGTCTCTCATAGTTGAGGTCTACCTATGATGTCAATTACCGGCCTCGCTCATCTTTTTAAGTGGGAGAACTTGCACAATTGGTGACTGACTAAATACTTATTTTCCCCACTGTATATGGAACAGACGTGGAGTATGATGGCATTATTAGTGACATCTCGTGTGTAACTTTTCTGTTATAGTCTAATTATGGCAGCATTTTTGGGCTAGAAGGCCTTCGAGTAGTGTGTGTGTGTGTGTGTGTGTGTGTGTGTGTGTGTGTGTGTATGTCTGTGCATGAGGGGGTGTTTTTTTTTGTTTTTGCATGACATTCACAGCATGTGAATTCCTCAGATTCCTCACACACACACACACACACACACAACCCTGGCTTCCGTACAGCTCACTTAGCAAAGAAACAGTGCCTAACCTTCTTCTTCACATCTTTGGTTCTAACTTCAGTGGATCGTGCATGTCCGTATGAGTTCGTCTGCACTCAGAGAGCCGGACCATCACACCGCACCTCTGTTCCATTCCTCTACTAGGACATCACCCTGAATGCCCAGTGAGTGGTCGGTCAGCAGGCCCCTCCCCCAGGATGGACTCCACTGAGGATCAGCACACTGACATAACATGAACATAAATGGCTTTCACAAATATTCTTGCTTGTCTTCTTGCCTGTTAAAGGTACTCTGATGCAGTTCTACAGACACAAAGTGAATTTGCACACTGATCATAAAATATAGATTTTGCTCAAGGGATACAAAACAAAACGTTTTAACTAGTAATTGCTGCTGTTAAAAAAAGGATTTTCATCTGTAAATATTTAATGTCATTTAGTTTTGTATTTAATGCCTTTTTCTTTTAATGGTTTTGACTGAGCCTCCAAATGTGTAACTGGCTGTTAGACTTTCTGACTGGGAGACCACAGGCAGTACGGGTCGGCAGCAACTCATCCAGTACCATCGTGCTTAACGCAGGGGTGCCTCAAGGATGCGTACTGAGCCCCCTTCTATTCACTCTGATGACACACGACTGCACACCAACATACAGCTCCAACTTCTTTAAGTTTGCGGATGATACAACTGTGGAGGGTTTCATCAACAACAACAACGACGAGACATTACAGAAGTGAGGTGAGCCGCCTGGCCGGGTGGTGTGGTCACAACAACCCATCTCTGAATGTGGAAAAGACAAAGGAGATAGTTGTGGATAGTTGTTGCCCTCCCAGCATGCTCCTCTGAACATCAATGGTACTGCTGTGGAGAGAGTGAGCAGCACCAAGTTCCTGGGTGTAGACATCTCAGAGAACACCACATCTCTAGCCAAGAAAGCCCACCAGCGCCTGTACTTTCTCCGCAAGCTGAGAAGAGCCAGTGCTCCACCCCCCATCTTGTGCACCTTCTATAGGGGAGCCATCGAGAACATCATGACCAGCTGCATCATAGTGTGGTACGGCACCTGCACAGCATCCTGTCGCAAGTCCCTCCAGCGCAGCGTGAGAGCAGCTGAGAGGATCGTGGGCACCTCATTCCCTTCTCTACAAGACCTTCACAACTCCCACCTCACTCGGAAAGCCCTAAACATAGTGGGTGATCCGACACACCCCATGTACAGCTACTTCAAATTTACATCTATCAAATTAAATTAAATTCTCTCAACCTGAGACAACTGGTTTGTTCACAACAGAAGTAAACTTAACAATAAAACCTCTATTCTTAATTAACCCTGATGAGATCCGGGCGTGGTCTACCTTCTTGGGGTCCAGCAGGGTGTGGGGGACCCATTGCATTTTTTGTTAAAATAATCAGCAGATTTAGCCCAATTGCAAGTAAAATAAACAATACATATGTTAAATTAGTTTGCTCTCATTTATTTATTAGTTACTTTTTTATTAAAATGTAACACAATAAGGAAATGAATCATAAATCATGCTGGCTGACAGGCTGGTCCTATGGCTAGCTGCTGACGGGCTGGTGCTAACGGAGCTGGCTGCTGCTCATCCTCCTTTTCATTATCACTATCAGACTCTGATATTTCAGAAATGTGATCCTGAAATTTCTTCTTCTGAATCACCATCAAAATCCTCTGTCTCTTCCAATAGCAGCTGTAAGGCAGTCTGAACTGAGAATCACTTTGCCATCTTTTATAGCATTTTTAGCATTTTTAGCATTTATAGCATCATGTCCCCATGTTTGGATGAAACACACACTCACACACACATACACACACACACACACACACACACACACACACACACACACACACACACACACACAGGTCCAGAGAGGAGGGAGGGATAATGAGGGCTGAGAGAAAAGATGCTTCTTTCAGATCTCACCCCTTTGTCTCTATAGAGATTCTTCGTCTGCTGTCTGACAATATGCAATCAACCCCTGATGTGACAACCATCAAAAGTGTTGATGGTTGCTCACCTTTGCATGCCAAACTCCTCTGTCCTTTGTTTGTATATCCTTTAAAGTCATACAGACGACTATCAACTACCCAACCCAATGTTGATTGCCCACTTTGACTAGCCCAGGGCCCCGTGGACCCTGGACCCTGTATGTAATACAAATGTGAAGGGGGGGGTACGGGGGGGTGGTCATTGAAAATATTTTCTGATTTATGTTGCTCACAGAAAATGAGCCAAGGACCAATGAATCTCAGTTTGAAAAAAAAAAAATTGTAGAATTTTTTTAAGCTGATTTTTTAAAAATGGGTCCCACAGACCCTTGGACCATATAAGGGTTAAATAAATCAAATACCCAGTCTGGTAGACATTCAGGAACTTCAGGTATTTTCTTAAATAATGTTTATATCGCCACCTTGAAACTGCTAATTTTTCTTCAGCTTGCTCCTGACTCACCATTTCTGCCTCTTCTCCGTTTGTGTCATGCTTCGGCACGCGTGTAACAACACTGGCTCTGATTGGCTACCATAACGCTGCCTTAGCCAATCGCTTACTTGTTAAGTTAAACAGGTGTTACACCGAGAACTGTGACCTATCGAGATCTGTTACTCCTCACTAGCCTGGACAGCGGTCCGCTCGGATTACTGTTAGTATATCAATATATAGTAACGCACTGCTTTTAATGACCAGTAACGTCAACGGCATTGTATCGACAGGAAAAGTAATAAATTATATTATCCTGTTACTGACAAAATGACGGCGTTACCTAACGCCGTTATTTTTATCTGCGTTATTCGCAACACTGGAAATAACACATCGTATTTACGTAGTTAATAAATAATCCTAATAAAAATATTTCATATCTACCTTTAAGTCCTATGTGACGCACTAGTATGTATAATTTTCCCTTCTTTCTTTTGTTATTCATATATTTTCTCTGATTTATTTTGGAGACTGTATACATTCTAACCGAATCACATTCAGGCGGAGGACCACCGGGCAAGCCTCTTAGCGCATTTTGTGAGGTGGTGCAACGTATCATGGGGGAAGACAGTGCGGTGAACTGTGGAGTGGAGGGGGGTGAGGATCCTGCATTAATGAAATTCGAACACTTATCTCAAAGGTAAAGTTTTTATCATTTATTTAGATTTGAACACAAACACTGATGCTAATTGTCACTTCAAAATTATTGCATCCGTCAGTAATAAAGACGCTGCTCGTGCTCCCGACCCTGCTGGCTTGAGCGCAGATTCTCCATCTGCCCCTTCCTCTTTGACAGCGCTTCCAAACACCTCAAGTCATGAATGGCAGGAGGAAGAGTGGGCGTCTGAAGGAGGTCTGGCAGAGGACTCGCTCCCAAATGACATGCAAGAACTGAAAAGGCAGAAGTTAAAGCTTCAAATTAAAGTATTAAAATTGCAGCATGAATATTACACTCTTGCACTAAAAAAACAAAAGGAAGAACAAATAACTTAAACCCATGCTTATGTTAATGCCTAAATATTGTGCATATTTATACATAAAATTGAAATGTACCTACAATGAAGGTTTGCAAAGTGTTGTCTGAAGCCTGTCGCATCACGTGTGCTGGCAGGGGGGCTCTCATCTCCATTTCCATCACTGTCATCACGGTTCTCCAGTGTTGGGTGGGGACGGATGTTGTGCTTCTTGCAAATATTATGCAGTATTGCACATGCCATTATGATTCGGCATACTTTTTCCCGGACAGTACCGAATTTCAGAATGTAAATGTGGAATCTGCGCTTCCATTGGCCAATCCCTCTCTCTGCCACACTTCGTGTAGTACGGTGTGCCCTGTGAGAGGAGTTCAATAAAACTAATTAGCTACAGCTATAGCTATTGTTATGTTACTGCTGGGATGCATACGTGTTCTGTTTCAGGAATGAAGTGGATCCAGGTTCCAGACCGGGATTTGTGCAAACCTCTCTCCTAATTGGGATGCTGCTCCGCCCTAGGAGGACGGCCACAGGATATAAGGACAGCAGACAGGAGGGAAGGCAGATACTACAGGCCAGCAGCTGTAGTGGCAGCTTGGGGGCACGTTTGATACATTGTGCAGACTTTTGTGTTGCATTGGCCTGACTTGTTGGCGTGGCTGTTTTAGTAAGGTTGTATTCATATGTGATCCTACCTGTTATGTGGTGTTCTGTGTTGTCCTTCATTTTCCTCCCTCCCCTCTGGTTAGTAGGAAGTGACTGCCATGTTGTTTTGGGTTGGTTTTGTCTTTGTTTGTTGGTAGGGAGATAGATTTGTGTGTTTTCTGTTTGGGATTAGATGTAGATGTATTTCCTTTCTAGTGTGGGGTTTGTTTATTATGTTGGCATACGTCACTTCTGAAATAATACCAGAGTTGTTTGGTGTATGCATAAGTATTTCTTTTTTATATGATTATAAATATATTGACTGAAAGCCTATTAATATATACAATGTATCTAATACAATCACGCTATAAGTAGAACCCGTGTGTGCTGTCTTTATTCAGTATCAAAAATAATTATTTTTGTCACCTTGGACGCTGTTGTGGCCTATAGCCTAGAATGGGTCATAACACTATAGCTAAATTAGTATTATTCACAAAGAAAATACATATGGATGAAATAATAAACATACCTGTTGTAGTTGATTTGGGCTTCCGTCACTGCTCTGAAAAACGGCATGAGCAGCCACCGGCGTAAAGGATATCCTTTATCACCTAAGAGATGACATCCAGGTGGCACAAGTCCTGTTTCAAAAAGTTGGTTCAGGGCGCTTTCATTAAAAACCCGAGCGTCATGGGTTGACCTGGGCCATTTGGGTACAACATCTAAAATGTTGTATTCTGCATCAAACACAATTTGAGTGTTGATGCTATGGTACCTCTTTCTGTTCACATAAACATCCTCATTAATGCTGGGAGCAATGATCTTTATGTGAGTGCCATCAATTGTACCTACAACTCCTGGAAATCCAGCTATCTGCATAAACTGGGTTTGCTTCTGTTGGATGACACGGGGTGTTGTTTGGAAAGTCAATAAAAAGGGTTACAGTGTGTGGCGCTGTAAGTGCCATAATTGTTTGCATGACGACTCGGCTAATTGTTGGTTGGGATGGTCCCAAATCATCAGCACTACACTGCTGCATTTTTCCTGTAGCAAGAAAACGAAGCATCAGCACTACTTTTAATTCAGCTGGGATGGCGTTGCTGCATGTAGTTGAAGGTGAGATGACATCTCTCACCAAGTCTGTGACAATGATGATTCCTGCTCTTTCCAGTCTATATCGTTTGATTAATTGAAAGTCATCAAACGTTTCCAAGACATTCTTCCTCTCTTGGAAGGTTCGGACACGTCTCTGTCTTCTCAGTGCCATCTCAGCCCCCTGGTGGCAACTCTTAACAACTTAAAAGTCCTCTGGAGCAGTCTTAACTTTTCGGGAGAGTAAGAGTGATTCTTATACTTTAGAGTTTTGATAACTGGCACTTACACTTAACTCTGTGAGTAGGAGCAAATCTAAGAATTTTTCAGCACTTAAGTCCAAAATTCCACTCTAAGAAGTTTGATAAATACGGGCCCAGGGCCCGTATTTATCAAACTTCTTAGAATTACTCCTAAGAATGCTGCTAAGAATTGACTTATGTCTAAAATAATTCTTAGTTAAAAGCTGAGACTAAAAGTTAGTTATCAAGCCTTTCAGTCTCACTTTAAGCGAAGTGTAGGAGCAATTCGTAAGTGTCAGTCTCAGAGCTGATTTACGACACCTGGCTGTGCCGCAAAGCTGATCCTGGATGACATTGTTTCAAAACCCCCTGCAAGAACCAATCGCTGGATCGGATTTTATGTTCAATAATATTTTCTGAGAAATGTAAAGATAAAATTCTTAAAATGTTGAAATACCTTCACATTTAAAGGGTCTAATCAGTGGCTGTGGAGAGGAAAGCACAGGCTAGCTGAGGGCATGCATAATATAGACAGAGTTTCCAATGGAGTGGTTGGTTATATTATGGTGGTACAGTATTTAAAATATTAGGATAATTGAATTCAATGTGTGTTGTAGTGCACAATGCACATATATTACTGGCAGCATTGAGCATGCATTAACAGTAGCAGTGAGCCTACTTTAGTCGCCAGTGAGGACAGTATTGATATACTTGGCTAGGGAGTGTTTGATAGTGCAGCAGGTAAATCAATATGGAACTGGTGGCACTGAGAATGCATTAATTGTGCCAGCTAAGTTGGGCACAGCCTTTGCTCCCAGGAAGGATTTTCTGGTTTAGAAACTGATTAGCTGTACAGCAGGTAAATACAGGAAGTTTTTGGGGCAGTCATGGCCTGGTGATAGGGAACTGGTCTTGTGACCGGAGGGTCGTGGGTTCGACTCCCAGGCCTGAGGCCATGACTGAGGTGCCCTTGAGCAAGGCACCTAACCCCAACTGCTCCCCGGGCACCGGGCTAGGGCTGCCCACCGCTCTGGGCATGTGTGCACCACAGCCCCCTAGTAATCACTAGTGTGTGTGTGTTCTAACTGCACAGATGGGTAAAAAGCGGAGGACAAATTTTGATTGCGGTGTAAAAATCACAATTGACAAAATATGGCACATTTACATTTAATATCTGCTGGTGATGCTCATATAGAACTGGTGGCACGATGCACATAGTAAAAGCGGGGCAGGGTATGACCTTAGTAAACAGGGAGACCAACATGGATGACATAATTTAGTGACTGTTAGGACAGTACAATCTGCATCATGGCTCTCCATGTTCATAATGAAGATTTTCGCCTGAAATTATCTCCTTTAATGCAGTGAGGCCCCTGTTTGACTTGACACAATTAAGGTGGACAATGATGGTTTATTAGGTTGCAATTACCCTCTCAGAGAAGCTATAAAGGGTTATGAATAAGGGGATTTGAAATTGATTGCAGATATAGGTGGAACACTTCAGGTCTCTCAACTCAGTCACCAACTCTATGTATTTCAACCAAATCCACATATTCTTTTTTTTTTTTTTTTACTTTTACTTTTTATTTGTAAACATCTTTTAAGTTCAAGGCATACATTTAACCATGTAGTAAGAGGGTTGCAATATAAAAAACACAAAAAAACAAAAGGAAAAAAATAATTATAATAAATAAAAAATAAATAAAACACGATGTGAGGTCATATTTAAATCAGGAGTCAACATGGGCTATTCTTCCTATTAGCTAAGTAAGCACGCCACTTTCCCCATTGTTTTTCTCCCAACTACGTCTGAAGTCGAATGAAGAAAGTCTCGCCAGATTAAGGAATTTGTAGTGGATAACTGTGTTTTTCAGGCTCTAAGCCACATGTCCTCAGTTATTTCAATGTCCAGTTCCTTGTTTCATAGTCTATGTCTGCCAGTCTCGTTAGTTGAGTTTGGTTTTAGAAGCTGTGCTAAGGCTAGCTATGAAAGAATTACCAAAAGTAGTGGTTGTGGAGAGGAAAGCACAGGCCTCTTGAGGGCAGGCATCATATAGACACTTATGATGGTGTGATTGGCTATAGAGGGGAAGAGAAATAGGGATATATAGGGAACTTACCAGCAGCATTTTTTACTTGAAAATCAAATACAAATACTTGTTATTCAGTAAAGTATTTCAGTCTTGCTTTGCAGTCTTTCTGAGTTATAAGCCATTTTTGCCTAGTTATTCATCGTTGAGGAACTGTAAGGCAATGTAAGATGCATTAACAAGCAGTGATGGCTAAGTTACCTTGAGAAAGTAATCCGATTACTGATTACTGATTACTCCTTTTAAAAGTAACTTAGTTACGTTACATATTACTTGATTTTAAAAGTAACTACGTTAGATTACAAGTTACTTTAATAGTTACATTCAGCAGCAAAATAAATTTTTCCAATACTCACTTTATTGGAAGTGCATTTTTAACAGTAACAATGTATTGAAGCAGGTTCGGTAACTGAGGCAGAAACTGCTTAATCCAAAAATCCCGAGGAGGGAAACTTTATTGATAACGCAACCCTGGCGCGCGCAGGCTCCGCCCCCCCAGTGTCACTTAAAGGGCAAGACTCGCCGTGAGGAGTAGGAGTCGCTACAGTATCTCCTGACATTACGTTTGTGTAGCTGCGCGGTATTATTTGTAAATTTATTTGTAAACGTAATACAAGCGAACTGGGGTGGGTTTCCCGAAACATTCGTAGCGCCAAGTACTTCGTAACCTCTTATGAAACGTACGAGGTTAAGAAGTACTTAGCACTACGAACGTTTCGGGAAACCCACCCCAGTTCAGTCAGACAGCTTGGGAAACGAAATACCATTACAATTTCAAGCATTTTAAAGTAGGCGACGTTAGTCAAAATTCCAGCACTTTTCAAACGTGGAACACAAAGCAACATTAAAATTGGTCAGATAAATGTTCCTTCCCCTGTTTTTGAGGGGTGTTTCTTTACACTACCACATATTTAATCTGATTACTGGACTAGAAATAGTAGCGCGTTATATTACTCGTTACCAAAAAAAGTGGTAAGATTAGAGTAACGCGTTACTAAGTAACGCGTTACTGACATCACTGTTAACAAGCACTGCATATAATTAATTGATACACAACAGTTTCAAATATAAAACAGAATGTCAGAGCGGGCCCCAGCGCTGCCCCGCCCATGACCACCAGAGGGCGCTAGCGGTCTTCTGTCAGGGCAGGTCCCTCCTCCACACATGCCATGACTACCAGAGGGCGTTCGCATTCCACAACTCGCAATCAGCGTACGTGACCCGCAGCCGGTTTTCTTCGCAGAGTTGTTTGGTCTTTCAGGCGGTCAGCCGGTATCGTGGGTTTCGTTCTCCGATTCATGCTCTTCAGTGTTTTTCTCTTCACTTTCTCCTGTATCTTCGAGTTTTATCTCCTGCGCCTTTTGGCCCATCTCAAGTTTTCCCCCCGCTGTATTCTTCCTGTCCGGTTTTTTGTTTTCATTCAGCTAGGGTTTTGTATTTCGCCATTATTGGTCAGGTAGTCGTTTTTTTCCCGGACGTTTTTTGTTTACTTACCTCTCTCTCTCGTTTTCGCGTTGAAGTTTATCCGCGTTCTTCAGTTGTTAAGATTTGTGTTTCGTTTTCCTTGTTTTTAGTACTTACCGCGCGTCGAGTTCTCTCCGCGTTTTTTCTCGGTTTTTCGTGTTTAACCCTTGGTGTATATTTGTTTATGGTTTGGCATTTGGGTCCCTTTGACTAAACATCAAGCAGTGTGTTCGCGTGCGCACCTCCTGCCTAACGTACTAGTTTTTAAATATCAATATACATTACCTTCACAAATTCATTATATACATTACCTTCACATAAATTCACAAATGACCATTTTTTTGTTCTTTATAAAAATGCAAAGGTTGAAAACTGTTGTGCATAATAATAATTTGGAACATGCATTTTGAACACATTTTGAGTGTTTTATTAATTAAGACTGGCCAAAAGCACTCTCAGCACACAAGTTAAGATTAGGTATGCGATGCTGTACTCCCCACTCTTCCCTTCCTCATCTGTATCTTTCTCCTCCCCCTTCAGCTTGTCCTGGCTGTGGGCGCCTCTCCCTTCCGCAACCTCGCTAGTGATGGGCAAATGAAGCCTCTTGAAGCAATGAAGCTTTCCAACCCTTTGCTTTGCAAAAAGGTTCATTACTCGAGGCTTCATTCATCACTCACTAGTGACATCTGCTGGTGAAACTGTAACAGCCTCGTCATTCAGTTGGATCATACTTTCAAAAATTTGTAAATGCAATATTGTCACAAAGTTTCCATCAAACTCATGTTTAGTAACAGGAGAATCAATTAAATCATACTTAATTGTCATGTTTTAATTATTAAAATGATTTGTAGCCAATCTAATCCTTGACCATTAGTGGTTGTGTTGGGTTTTCTTGTATGTCATGAACGTATTTGACAATGAAGATATGTTGTACTTTACTATATTGGGAATTGAGTGGTTGTTGAGGCAGACTGAATATTTTGAGTTAGAAACTGATTAAAAAAAAAACAAAATGTGTTTTAAATAATTGCTTCTTGGGGGTTCTAGATCTGGTTTGGTAGTCATGGCCTGGTGGTTAGGGAAGGGAAGTGGTTATGGAACTGGTCTTGTAACCGGAGGGTCGTGGGTTCGATTCCCAGACCTGAGGCCATGACTGAGGCGCCCCTTAACCCTCAATTGTTCACTTATATAAAAATGAGATAAAATGTAAGTCGCTCTGGATAAGGGCGTCTGCCAAATGTAAAATGTTTTTAACATTACAAATAAGGTTTGCCTCTTCCAATGGTTTTTAGTCTGTTTTTGATGTGTGAATCTGATGTACATCCTGATCAAACAAAAAGAATTTAGAACGTTCCAGATTTTAAATTTAACCACCTTCTACAACACGAAGCAACAGGGTTCATAGCGCTTTTATTTTGAAAAACGATACGCAAAATGAAGCAATGACGTGGCCGATGTAATGCGAGGCCTCGTTTGTTACTGATCACGTGATTTTGCTCAATCTAACACAAGCTCCGAAGCGGGGCTTCATCGGACACGCCCCTTTTTACTCGGTACACGCTTCGAAGCCTAGCTTCAGATGTCCCATCACTAAACCTCGCTCTGAACGTCGTCAACTTTCTCCTGAAAATAGACAACAGTTCACGTTTCAAATTCCTGTTAAATTCCTTTGGCATTCCAGTGCCCCAGACTGCTACCTTATCAAATGTCAGAGGTCATGGGGTGTGACTGTGACCATCCCAGGACTGAATCCTGACCCAGTACTGATTTCCCAGTTAACATTAGAGAGCGGTAGCCTCTTATCTTTACGGCATGGACCGCTAGCGTCTGGGGAGCATCGTTGGCTAGCAGTCGGGCCAGTCCCTGTGGTTGCTACAGTAATGGGATGGGTGGTGGGTGTCCATGTTTTGTGTGTGTTTAAGTGTGCTGTACTGGTGCAGAGTTTTCAATAAACTTGTAATTCAGTATGTCTGTGTTTAAAAAACAATGTTTTAAGTCGATTCAGCACTGTTTTACTCAGCACTGTTTTAATCAGATCGGTATCGGCCGATGCGAAGCCTCAGATATCTGAATCGGTATCGGAAGTGAAAAACGTGAATCGGTGCATCCCTACACACACATGGTTAACCAGGCAACAGCCCCGACACAAACCAGTCCCGCCAATATGCTAATTATTAGAATATTAATGCTAATATTTTAATGAGCTTTCAGAAGTCAGTATTCTAACAGACACAGACGTGTGCCACACGTGCACAATCATTTACATTTATGGCATTTGGCAGACGCCCTTATCCAGAGCAACTTACTTTTTTTTTATCTCATTTTTATACAAGGGAGCCATTGAGGGTTAAGGGCCTTGCTCAGGGGCACCTCAGTCATGGCCTCAGGTCTGGGGATCAAACCCACTACCCTTCGGTCACAAGACCAGTTTCCTGACCACCAGGCCATGACTGCCCTATCATTGGGAGTAACGGCCGTCAACACCCTCAGGTTTAATCCTGAGGTCTGAGAGAAAGGTCAAAGGTCTCACGTTAATGACGGCATCCTTCTCAGCCAGCGAGGCTCGCAGCTTGGCCGTCTCTAAGGGTGTGTCCTCGGTTGCCGTGCTGACAGGTTTCCGGGCATCACTTAGCTGCCTGTGCAGGTCCTGCAGTTCAGCTGTGCATGCTGACAGAGCCTGGTTATGTCTCTCCACACACTCCTACACACACACACACCTTCAGCTGGTTCTCCCTCCTCAGTGCACTGTTAAGAGCTTGTGTTTTCAAAAAAAAAAACTGACTTTCGAAAATCTTCTTGCTCCCTCTCTCTGCCTCAAACACACACACACACCCACACAAACAGAAACACACACGCTTATATTGATGGTCTCCTCAATGTGTAAAAGCAGGTTGTTCAGGCGCTCCACCTCTTTCTCCTTCTCCCTGACGCTCAGCTGAAGCATGTGGACCTCATTCTCCTTCTCCTCCACAGCCACAAACTTCTCATCCAGCGCATTCTACACACACACACACACACTGAGGTTATTGAGGCTGCTTCAACAGGATGGCAGCGGTGACTGATGGAGTGGCAGGAGGTACTGCACCTCCAGAGCCTTCTCCTTCTCCCTCAGCCTCTCTCTCAGCTTGGTCAGCGTGATGTCACTTCCTCCTGGTGCCTGGTCCTGCTCCAGGTCCCGCACCATGTTCATGTAGTCCTGAGAGAGAGAGAAAGAGAGAAGAGCGTGTGTGTGTAAAAGAGAGAGAGAGATTTAACTAATGATGTTAATTACAGCTCACTGATAATCTCCTAATTAAATATTCATCAGCTGTTAGGATTTTGTGTTATTTAGGTGGCCATATGTGTGTGTGTGTGTTTGTCTTTATTACATGTTGGGGGCTGCAACACATTAGCACACTCACTCAGTGGGAACCACAAAATTTCAGCCAAAATCACTTAAGCTGACTCAGGAGAGAAGTGGTTTTGCATAAATTGCAAAAATATGAGGTGTGAACACATTATGTAATAACTTAAAAAATAATAAAAATAAATAGCAATTGGTGTAATAAATTACAATTTTCAATAACTTGAAAAAATTATTACATTTAAGATGTACAGTCAGTTTGAACAGTTAGAAGTACTGAAGAGCTCCACAGTATTGTTCTAAGCAGTGTTAATTTCGTTGACGAATAATTTTCGTCATAGTTTTCGTCAACGAACCTTTTTTTCATGACGAAAAAATGAGACGATAACTAAATAAAAACTATACGAAGGGATAAAAACGATGACAAAATTAATGGACTTTTTTTTTTTTATGGCCCACCTCCACCCCCCCATCTTTGGAGGACAACTTTGTTTTTATGTATAGATCAAATGACAATTATAACAATTCTGTATAATATAGTGATAACAATATGCAAAGTGATAATTATTGGGGTTAGGTGGACCAAGAAAAGAGGGGGGGAGAGAAAGAATTAATGGACATGTTCATCAACGAAATAAAAACTAGACGAAAATATTGGCCAGCGACGGCATTCAATCAGATCTGATTTAGCTTTTGAGAAAGGTAGGGATAAGTTTATAAGAGATCCAACCGTAACTACTTTAGCGTAGTAGCGGGACAAACCGGATAACTGTCCAATCAGTACTAACGTCTTCACATCGCACAGAACCCTGGAAGACCATACCAGCCTGTGAACTGTGGTCACTCATGAAATTCAACTCGAAGTTAACTCGACAATGTCAGCAGGGAGAAAGATAAGAGGCGATATATGGACACACTTCTCTTTTGACTTTGAGAAAAAGAAGACAGTGTGTAAACCATGTGGGACGATGATGTCGGGAAAAATACGACAAATGAAATGACATCTGCAGGCTATGGCATTGTTGTTTTTACGGCACCCAGTTTTATATAGAATGTAATATGCATTGTTCATAACAAACTCCATATGTTTTCAGGGAGAGCGGGCCTACTGGTCATCAATGTTTTGTTATTGTTATGCTCAATAACTATAAGTTCAGGTCAATAAAGTTGTTTGGAAATTAGTTTTTTCATTTTCATGTTTCATTTTGTGCAAGTGTATATAATGACTATTACACCATTAATATTTTATATATTTTAGTCAACTAAATTAAAACATATTAATATTTTAGTCAACTAAATTCTTTTGATAATTAGTCGACTAAAACTAGACTAAAAACAAATCCAATGACTAAATTATGACTAAAACTAAATGTCATTTTAGTCAAAAGACTAAGATTAAAACTAAATAAAAAATTGCTGTCAAAATTAATACTGGTTCTAAGGCCTCTCCAAAGTGCCACGCTTTTACGTAGGGCTACGCCCCCCCTCTAGCTGTCACTCCGGGTTCCTGCTTGTGTCTGTGTGAGTGTAACCCTCACATTTCGGTTTTCAATCCACCGCAGAATCTTTACCCACACATTAAGAAGGACGATGGCACCAAAGGTCTTAAAATAACTGATCAAACCATTTGCCTCGGACTTTGCTTCACTTGTCAGACTGCAGGTGGCTAAGACATTCTAGTGCCTCAAGGGTGGAGGGCAAGTGAGCTGCCACAACTCGTACTGCAGCAATGCGGGCACTCCATCGAGTGTCAGAGAGACGATGAAGAGAACATCCCGTCTTTTCTTTCAAGGTTGCCCATCGCTCTGGGCTAGCACTGAAGAAATTATAAAGACGGTTTACAGAGCCCAAAAATGTTGCAACCTCTGGACATGACTCAGCCGCATGGACACCAACCAGATTGAGCGTGTGAGAAGCACAGGGGGAGAATGTAGCAAGTGGATTGACTTTTAAAATCTGAGCTTGTACTCCTTTCACCTTCCCAGACATGTTGGCTCCATTATCATATCCTTGTCCTCTACATTCTTGTAAAGGTGTGCCATTGGACTGCAACGCTTCTAGAATCAATTTGGGAATTTCCTGGCCTGTCTTTTTGTCAAAATCTTTTAATTCGATAAACCTCTCAACTATCTTTCAAACACCACAGTCTTCTTTGTCGTGATGTACATATCTTACCAATAGCATGTTCTGTTCTGTATGAGATATGTCTGGTGTTGAGTCACATATGACAGAGTAATATATTGCATCTTCTCTTTCTTTCAGGATAGTGTTGAGCACTCTTTTGCCACAGAGCTCAATAAACTCATTCTGCGTGTCTGGACTTAGGTAGTGAGTTAAACGTGACCCTTTCTTATTAGGGTTCACACACGTAGTGTGGGAAACCTATTGTTTTTTGTCTTACTTTTTCTAAGTGCTCATGTAAGAAGGGATCATAATGGGGCAACAACTCAAGAGTTCCAAGAAAACTGCCATTATGGACATCATCCAAATTTGAGGTTTTGCCTCTGAATGCAAGATTTCTTGAAGCCAAATGAAGAGTTACATCCAAAAGCCTCTCTAAGATCTTGGTATGTTTCTCTGTTTCTGTCTGGAACTGTTTTTGAAGGTGCCCATCTACTCCTGTGGCCACCACTAATGAGTGCTGAAGGCTTTTCCATTTTACATAGCACTGCTCATGGGGAGTGTGTGTCTCATGTTCTGGGAACTTTCTATACATTTTTTGCCACTTAATGTCTGATAACGTAAGTCCATCCTTGCTGTTCAGTGCACTTTTTGATTGCCTTGTCTGCTCATGTGAGGACAGAAGGCATGAGATGCAGAACAGAGCCTTTGTGCTGTCACTGTGGATCAACCAGTCCCTCCTAGTCTTCTCACGCCCTCTGGCCGACTTAACATATTGAAGATGGTCAGGGAATGCTTTGCCGTCCTTGTCTTTGGGTGCCACTTTGGTCAGGTCTACACTTTCACTAGCCAGTCTGCAAACTAGAGTCTCTCTCTGCTGAGCAGTTAGCTTGTCTGGCCACAGTCCTGGATCCTCTGACATCAACTCCTCTGCATTTCCCTCACTTGGTCCTTCCTTTTCTCTCTGCCCAACCTCCTCACTACTCTCAAACACATCTACAAGCATAGGAGAGGAATAGCTCATTGTATTTCTATGTTCTCACCACTTACATCTCTCTCTCTCTCTCTCTCTCTCTCACACTCTCTGGCAAAAATGTATGGCAAAAATCATAATCATAATTTTGATTGATATTGAGATCAACATGATTATTCATTGGCTTTGGTAACGTCATGAATTCATTGAGCACTGATAGCTTTTAAGCACAGCAAAGCATTGCAATGCTAAGGCTTTTTACCAGACAAAAATAATACATTGCTAGTGTGCACTTGAACCTACTACAGTGATATTGGTAGGCTATTTACATGTTGATATATACAGCAGAAATATTGCTAGGAGGATCATTTATTAAGTTTCACTTTCAGCTCTGCTGTGTTAGTAGACAATATGCTATAGCACACGCACTGAGCCAAAAGGCTAACCTACTTTAAACTTAAGGTAAACAACTCACATTTAGTCAGTAATTCTACCAGTCAGCAGCTCGCTCTCTCTCTCTCTCTCTCTCTCTCTCTCTCTCTCTCTAACCAACATACCAACATAAGGGGGGTCGGAGGGGGGAGCTCGCCCTTGAATACTTGAACAATGATCTCACCTTGTCTTTGTTCATCTCTAACCTCAGGCTCATCTTCAGAAGAGCCGTCAGGACTGGCCACGGCTGCTCCTGCTGCTGCACCAGCACCACCGTTTGTTCTGAAACTGGTTAATGTTGACAACTAACGTTAGCCGGCTCATAATTGTCTTTATACTTACAGCCGCATGCAACTAGCTAAGCTAACGACTTCACGTGAGCATACAAACAGCAGCAGCTGTCTGAGTGGACTACGTTAACTTTAATTGGACTTTGTATAAGAAGCAAACTCGGTTCACCTTTGGGAAAGCTGTCAACAGTTGCCTCCCCTCATTCTGCATTCTTTCTTTTTCCTTCCTTTCTTTCCTCTTTTGATAACCTGATTTGTGCTTTTTGGGCAGCATGATGTCTAGCCCCCAGGTCATTCAATCTGGGCTCACTGACGTTACACTTGCCGGTAGCTGTTGGGCGGACTAAACCATTTTGCACAGCCAAGAGGGGGCCCCAGAATGTTCAATATGTTGAGACTAAAGTTCATTCCCTCAGTTGATGTTATCCATATATTTGAAATATTAATTAATAAATAATTAATTAGAGGGCCCAATTAAACACCAAAATAAAAACATCACAAAAAACTATTATCAGGATTTTCATGGGCCCCTCTCCCTACTTGGGCCCTGGGTGGTCAGGTCCACTTTTAGGCCACAGTTCTCGGTGTAACACCTGTTTAACTTAACAAGTCAGTAAGCGATTGGCTAAGGCAGCGTTATGGTAGCCAATCAGAGCCAGTGTTGTTACACGTGCGCCCAAACACCAGTGACGCACGACACAAATGGAGAAGAGGCAGAAAAGGCGAGTCAGGAGCAAGCTGAAGAAAAATTGGCATTTTCAATGTGGCGATATAAGGGTCATTCCAGGATTTTGGTACATTTCAGGGGTGGTCACTTCTGAAAATTTGATCTTCAATTTGATCATTTTAAATCATATATTTATTATCTACAGGTTATCAAAAAGTTTGATTCGTCAAGCTCAGATATGAAAGCAGTTTTTTCTTTATTAGATGTAAATTGGTATGCAGTAACAGGGTTGCAAATTTAGGCTAAGTTGTGGTCTACCCCAGGAACAGATGCTCACTGTAAAATTTAGCTATGTATACAAGATCAAGGACAAATATAATTATATAAGTATATAAAGTAAATTTTGACTGTACTCAATATTAGTCTTACAAAATGAGGAACAGAGTTGCATTCACTGAGTGACACACACAACTTGGACAAACATATTTGGAAAAAAACCTTGAAAATTGTTAGAGCACTTACCATTTTTCTTCCCATGTGGGCAGGAAATGTCACTGTGATGCAAATTCCTTTGTGCCAGTACACAAATATTTTTAACCCTTTCTCTGCCAGATAAAATTCCTTATAGTGTAAAAACTGTGACATGCAATACAATGTAGCAGGGCCGTGCAGAGACCTTTGGAGGGGCAGGTGCTCAAAGTGAAAAGGGGGCACATGGAGCACAAATTTGAAACACCATACAGAAACATACCTTGAAATATAACAGTTTGATTTGTAGCAACCCTTATTCATAAATAATATAACATGGAATCACAACATATCATATTATTGTCCATATTTCATATCTTTGATAGAGGGCAAAAGTAGTCTATATCTATAGTCTATATTTACCTGATTGAGTACATTGAACAGCTACTGTTGAGGGGGTTGGTGGAGACGCTGTATTGTTCTGATATTGAAGTGACTAAAAAGAGCATGGGAGAGATAGTGGCTGATTAAAATAAGTGTTATGTGATCATGATAAGATGCAAAGATAACTAAGATTAAACATGGCGCACTGTGACCTGCCATACGACTGATTGTTTGTAGGAGATTCTGTGCTGAGAAAGGATACAGCAGGCTGACTGAACTAAACAGATCAAGTTGCACATTCGTAAAAAGAAAGGGGAACATTAATGGGAGGACAAGAATAAAAGAGGGGTGGAGGTACAGCCTATATCCACTAAGCTATAATTCAAGCTCTGCATTAATTTAGGACATAGAAAGATAATGTATTAAGTTGAATTCAGATCCCCATTAGACACTGGACTGTTTAACTGTGGCTTCTCTTCCTGGAGTCCTTGGACAAAAATGGAACAATTCTTACACCTCTTTATTTTAATTTCACAGCTGTAGTTTTGGTTTCTAAAAAACAAATGCAACCATTTGTTTTGACACAAACATGACTTCAACATGTAATGTTCCATCCTGTTTTTATTAATTGATACTCAAACTCATGTATAAACTTAACATTTTTAATGGGAGAAAGAGAATAGAGGAAGGGTGTGTGTGTGTGTGTGTGTGTGTGCACGTGCGTGTCTGTCTGTCTCTCTGTGCATGTAACAAAGTAGTATTTTTTTGTTTCAGTTATAACAGCAACTTCCTGTTGCCCATGCTCCGAAATATGTCAATGACTTCACTGTAGTTGATTGGAATATCCTTTTCAATTGCCTGTAAAAGAAGCTCTGACAACCTCTCCTCTGTGCAAAGGGTGCGAAGTTTTGTTTTCACCAGCTTCAGCTTTGAAAAAGATCGTTCCACTGTTGCAGTAGACACGGGAAGTGTGCCGTATATCTTCAGCAGCTCAGTCAAGTTAGGGAAAACCAGATGTGCAGTTTTCTTTGACCACTGAAAGAATAGATGCCACACTGATTGGTGAGGGGCATACATATGAAGCATGGAAGACCTTTAGTTCTGTCTGCAATTTGTCTTCTTCTTCAATGTCATAGAACTGGCAGAGTTTCTTCACAGCTTGCAGTGCTTCTATTGGAATTTTTGTTGTTTTCCAGTTCTCTGGGACTGTCAGGCAGTGGAGGGCTTTCAACATTTCCCATGTGGAGTTATCTTCTCCTTTGAAGCGTCTCTGAAGCTCTTTTGTCATGGTGTCCACAAAAACATAAAACACTTTAACGCGGTAGTAGTCTTGCAAAGTAGGGAAAGTGTGGTCAGCAGTAGCTGTTGTGGCAATGACCTTGAACTTTGCTGGCATTTTCCTCTTCCTAGCTTGAGCAGGAATCTCACCTGGGGGGTCGAGGCCCACTGATGCAGCCTTCTCTGTAGCCTGTCTATACATGTTCTCGAACTCTTCCTCTGTTCTGCTGTGGGCCAGCTTCTGAATAACTCCATCAACAATTTTGTATGCTGCAGCCAGGTCTATGTCTTTCTGCTGCAATGCATCAGAAGCCATTGCAGTCATCTGGAAGATTAGACAGGTGATCTCCAGACACAGGAAGAATTCAAAGTTGATGCTCTTGAGAAGGATCATTGCATCACCTGCTGAAGAGTCTGGGGGATCTTGCTGTGTCATTTCCTCAAGAAACTGCATGACAGCTGGGAGGACCTTCCTCAGAGTGCGAAGGGCAGATTCTCTGCAGGCCCACCGTGTGTCTGACAGCTTCTGCAGCTCCAGTGGACGCTGATCAGGGTACATTGTCTTCTGCATTTCAATAAATGCAGAGTGTCGTTTGGATGAGTTGGCCACAAAAGCATAAAGTTTTTCAACTAAGTTGAAAAAGGTGACAAAACAAATGTTCGACTTTGCACTTTCAACTAACACCAGATTAAGGCAATGTGCCTGACAGTGTACATACAAGGCTTTCTGATTTCTTTTAAGGATTCTTGACTGAAGACCCCTAAAGCATCCACTCATGTTTGCAGCGCCATCATATCCTTCCCCCGGATGTTATCCAACTTTAGATCATTTTCTTCCAGTACAGCTATCACTACCTTTTCAAGAACATCTCCACTTGTGGCATGCACATTACAGACCTGAAGAAAGCGCTCCTTGATTTGCATATTATGCACATACCTGAGAACAAAAGAAACCTGTTCAGTGTGTGCAGCATCTGTGGTTTCATCCATGAGAATTGAAAAGGTTTTGCTCTCTTGGATTTCTTTTTGGATTACTCGTTTCAATGATATGGCCAAAGCTTTTATCATATCATTCTGACTTCTGTTGGAGAGGAGTGAGACAAGAGGTCGTTTACCAGGTCCCTGCTTCTCTTTTATGGCATCCAGGTGTAATTTAATTACACTGTCATATTTGCTAAACAGCTCCACCAACTGTAGAAAATTACCTCGATTTTGGCTTGACAGGGTTTCATCGTCTCCTCTAAAAGGCATACCCTGTCTTGCCAGGTAAAGACTGATAGCTAGTAAGCGGGACAGAATTTCTCTGTTTTTTTCTCTTTCCATTTCTTTTGCAGCTTGTAACACACTGTCACCCATTTTGAAAGCTGCCTCCAATGATTTCTTTTTGAAGGTGTTCCACCTCACCATACTGCACATGTGATATTCTGAGGCACTATGTTCCTTAATCCTCTCTAGAGCCTTTCTCCACCGATTAACTCCTTCTGTTTTCCAGGTTTTGCGGCTTGTGTATTTTTCAATATTCAAAAAAAGACGGCAGCTGAAACAAAACATGGTGTCAAGACTTGGGGAGTATTCTAGCCATGGGTTGTTCTCATACCATTTCTTTTGAAATGACCTCCCCTCATCATTCTTAGGAAATGAGCAGAGCGCTGGTTGACAGGGTCCAATACTCTCACAGAACTGTATGAAGGCCTCATCATATTTAATGTGTAAATGCAGGACATGGGCAGGATCATTTGGGTGGGTAAGTCCAAGCAGGTCTGAGAATATTTGCCTTCCTCTGGCTTCTGTCTCCACTGGGCTTGATGTACCCTCTACCCCAACCTTTTGTATCGCCTGTAATTCTGTCTCTGCCTCTCTCACTCCAAACTCTATCTCCTGGCTAGCTGCTTTCTCAACCTCAACATTCTCTGTGGGCTTCTCAACAATCTCTGACATCTTTCCTGCCTCTGTCTCATCCTGGCTTTCTGTTTCCAGCAAACTCTCATTTCTTTGTGGCACAATATCTACCTGCGTGAAGCTGGCCCCCCCTCATACCCAAAATGCTGAAATAACACTGCAGTTCGTTTGTGCTGGGTTTGTGCCCGTTTGTGCTGCAAATATTTTCGTTTGTGCTATTAAGGCTTTTGAGTAATTAAAAAATGCATTTTCTGACCGGTGACGTCACGCAGCCCCCCCTCCACGTCCAAATTTCTCCAAAGTAGTCTCATTCGTTTGTGCTACGTTTGTGCTCGTTTGTGCTGTTAAAATGAACGCTTCAATCACTTGCTTTGTAAAGTTACAGTCGTTTAATTTTTCACACGCGTGACATCACCAGCCCCCCCTCCACGTCCAAATCACTCCAAACTGGTCTCGTTCGTTTGTGCTACGTTTGTGCTCGTTTGTGCTGTTGAAATTAATGTTTGTGCTTTTATGGTTTTTTTAATATAACCGATTCTTTTTCATACGCGTGACGTCACCAGCCCCCCCTCCATGTCTAAATCACTCCAAACTGGTCTCGTTCGTTTGTGCTACGTTTGTGCTCGTTTGTGCTGTGAAAATTAACGTTTGTGCTTTTATGGTTTTTAAATTAGGCTATAACTGGATCTTTTTCATACGCGTGACGTCACCAGCCCCCCCTCCACGTCCAAATCACTCCAAACTGGTCTCGTTCGTTTGTGCTACGTTTGTGCTCGTTTGTGCTGTTGAAATTAACGTTTGTGCTTTTATGGTTTTTTAAATATAACCGATTCTTTTTCATACGCGTGACGTCACCAGCCCCCCCTCCATGTCCAAATCATCCAAACTGGTCTCATTCGTTTGTGCTACGTTTGTGCTCGTTTGTGCTGTTGAAATTAACGTTTGTGCTTAACGTCACGAGCGCACCTCTCACATGTTTAACTATAGCTATACAACAGAATGGGCTGGATGATGTTGGACTACAGAAGGGACAGGAGGTGAGGGGTAACACAGAAGGCAGAGTTTCTGGATGACATCAAAGCTTCTGTTGAGAGATTTAAGAGGTAATATTTATGACATTTATAAGTAATATTGATCTTCCAATAATGAAATTGAATGACAGGAATCTTTGTGTGAATCATTGTTTCTGTGGGGATGCAAAAACACAAACACACAACCCTCATGCAGGAATCTGCACTTCTGCAAAGTGCTAATCATTTTCTGAATACATGAATCAGAGGTAGGAAATAATGCATCTTATTTGATGGGCACTCAAAAACATTAATAAGTGAAAACACAAGTCATACAACATTTTTTTCTTAAATCCATTTTTACTGTAGAAAGTCTTGTTATTTGATGGAACATGTACTTTTCTTTAGGTCAGAGGGTTGCAAGTTTGGATTCCACATTGTATCTAAATAACTCAGTGGCTTTGAATAAAAAAAAAAAACGTCAGCTAAGTGTAGTGTAATGTAATTTAACTAAAATCTGCTGCTTGTTTTCCCAACCTACTCTTTCGTGTAAAAAACACGTGATGTAATTGTGTGCTTGTCAGGCACAGTGGAAACCCCCTTGGAGAGGTCGTCAAAGCATTGCCACCCTGAGAACGGCCTCCGGCAGTAGGCGACGTAATGCCCGAGGGCTGCCCAGTAAGGCACCAGACGGAATGCTACAACACCCCTTAGAATGAAGGGCTCATTGCAGGTGAGGTTGATGGGGAAGACTTGCAGCACATAATCCTTCTCTGCAGCAACTTCAATGGACAGTGCTGCCCCAGCAGTGTGGCTGTGGGTGACCACACCATTGCAGGCCTCGTCAGTAATTGATTGTGCTGCTTTTGCAGGTCGCTGGCAAACTGAATACTGCAACTGCACTCCATCCTCAAGAGCTGCTTGAAGACCCTTGATGCCCTCTGTTTCTATGTGCCGTATGTTTAAGGGTGCAAGGAGACATGCTCTGAAGCTGGCCATTGCTCTTGAGCATTCTGGGTTCCCACACTGAGCCTTGGTAATGAAACTTGGGGAATGATCCATTGCTTTTGTTATGATCTGGGCAATGTTGCATGCTGCGTTGATCTTCAGTGTTCCAGATCTTAATGTGTTGTGCTCAAAGATGTTGTGCAAAATTCTTGCCCTCTGCCGGTAGGCTTCAGAATGTACTCCATCTGTCACAATGGTTGTGACCAGCTGAAATATCTGGGTGTTTCTCTTGTCAGTGGTGGTTAGGTGCTTGTTGAAGTTTTCACTGTCGCAGAAAGTGCAGCATGAACATTAGCAGAAAGAGTCAAATGCGCACGTGTTGTCCAGGCTTACTGTTTCTTTTCCAATCTTAATGGACTTGCACATATTTCCATAAGTCCCATTTGAATTTTGGTTTGCTTTGGAGCTGTGTGTAGCCACTCTGGCTGTGGAATAAGATAGGAGGTTGGCCTCTTTTTTGGGGGTACTGCCAGGCCCCTCCAGTTTTCCAGTGTTGGCTGATTGGGTGTGTCCACTGCCAGGCCTTTGTCGCAACCAACATCATCCCTGTCTGGCTTGTTGTGTTTGGCTGAGGAAAGCCGCATCTCCCCTTCAATGTAATTTAGGTGTCTGCCCACAAAACGATGAACGTGTGTAGGCAGGTTTTCGTTCCTGAAGAGGCCACGTTTTAGATTTTTGAATTCGGCCTCCACATACACCGGTCCACAGAGGCAGGTAGGAGCCAATTCTGACAAGTTGTGGTATGTCATATTGTCATGGTCTCCATGGTGTGATGCACGACTTAAACTTTGTTCACAGATCATTTCTGGCTTTGGCATCTAGTGAAGTTAAGAATTTAGTTCCATTAATTTTTTATTCCAGAATTCATTTCAGTTCAATTGCTATTGTTCTCTTTCCTGTTAGAAATTAAACCTTATTGTTCTGAATTTTTTGTGTGTGGTCCATCTCTTAGATGTCTGTTTTTTACTATGTTAACACGATCAATCTTCTCATGTGCAGCCTTATCTACTTAGTCTTTACATACGGCTGAGTATTGGTTCGCTACTGCCACCAACTGGACAAACTAAATTGTTGCCCCACTGTTAGTTCCAAAACTGATACATTCAAAGGTTTTTCCATAATAGTTGGCTAGGAAGGCTAGTTCACTTATAGCTTGCTAGTTTTATTACATGCTAAATTTGTAGGCTATTTCTGATCAATTACTTAATCATAGCTGTAGATATTTAAATACAACCATAATTTCATGCTCTGTGTATTTGATAAAATCATAGCTGTGCCTGCATTTAGCTGTGCCCGCATTTAAGGGAATGGCAGTACAGTACAACTTACTGCAATATGTATGGTTTAATCACATTACAACATACAACATTGTATGAATTACTTCAATATTGAGTGTCCATGTCAAATAAGATGCATTATTTCCTACCTCTGACTCATGTACTCATGTATTCGTCAAGGAAATGATTAGCCATTGCTCAACTGTTTTAGTGAAGTTAATAAATAATGAAGGCGTTTAGATTCAGTTCAATGTTTTTGTGTCAGTAATACAGTATTTGTCTTAAGGCAGCTATCAAGCAAGACATTATACAAAGAGTGTTTGCATGTGCAAAAGAACAGTTCTTTATTGAATGTGAGTAAAGAGCAGTATCCTTAAATGGTTTGCATTGTGTATCCATGCATTGAATGTACTGTACATATAAATCAACATTTTAGACTTTTTGTCAATCAACAATACACCACATAAATTGAATGAGATGGTGTTTCTTGGTGGTTCAGACAAAAAAAAAAACCAAGGTCAGTAAGCGACAAAAGAAAATAAATGAGCATTATAGCAATATAATAAAGGTACTAGTAAAATGGTTAAATGCAAATGTTTAAATGTGAATGCACTGAGCTAAACAGATAGATGGCCAGGAGAAGGAGTGGTACCTGAATGTGGATGCCCTGCTTCGCATGTTGCAGAAACTTTCAAGAGGTCAACATAAAACATTTAATTAAACCTAATTAAAGCATGATCATTGGAGCTGCTCTGTCAATTCAGCAATGAAGCAAGAGGACAGTTCCTGATCTTCTCCACTGCCCACAACACCTCTGAAGATTTCTGGACAGAGGCCTTCTAGACAAAGATGTGGTTGATCTGCATAAGGGAACATTAAGATCCTCATACATCTCTCAACAGAAGCTTTGATGTCATCCAGAAATTCTGCCTTCTCTGTTACCCCTCACCTCCTGTCCGTTCTGTAGTCCAACATCATCCAGCCCATTCTGTTGTATAGCTATAGTTAAACACGTGAGAGGTGCGCTCGTGACGTTAAGCACAAACGTTAATTTCAACAGCACAAACGAGCACAAACGTAGTACAAACGAATGAGACCAGTTTGGAGTGATTTGGACATGGAGGGGGGGCTGGTGACGTCACGCGTATGAAAAAGAATCGGTTATATTTAAAAAACCATAAAAGCACAAACGTTAATTTCAACAGCACAAACGAGCACAAACGTAGCACAAACGAACGAGACCAGTTTGGAGTGATTTGGACGTGGAGGGGGGGCTGGTGACGTCACGCGTATGAAAAAGATCCAGTTATAGCCTAATTTAAAAACCATAAAAGCACAAACGTTAATTTTCACAGCACAAACGAGCACAAACGTAGCACAAACGAACGAGACCAGTTTGGAGTGATTTAGACATGGAGGGGGGGCTGGTGACGTCACGCGTATGAAAAAGAATCGGTTATATTTAAAAAACCATAAAAGCACAAACATTAATTTCAACAGCACAAACGAGCACAAACGTAGCACAAACGAACGAGACCAGTTTGGAGTGATTTGGACGTGGAGGGGGGGCTGGTGATGTCACGCGTGTGAAAAATTAAACGACTGTAACTTTACAAAGCAAGTGATTGAAGCGTTCATTTTAACAGCACAAACGAGCACAAACGTAGCACAAACGAATGAGACTACTTTGGAGAAATTTGGACGTGGAGGGGGGGCTGCGTGACGTCACCAGTCAGAAAATGCATTTTTAAATTACTCAAAAGCCTTAATAGCACAAATGAAAATATTTGCAGCACAAACGGGCACAAACCCAGCACAAACGAACTGCAGTGTTATTTCAGCATTTTGGGTATGAGGGGGGGCCAGCTTCACGCAGGTACAATACCTTCATCTTTCTCTCCTTTCATCTCCTTATCTGACCTATCATCACTCACTCCCAGTCCATCTGGAAACAAGGCATAATTTGCTCTTGGATTAATTGACTTAATATCTCTTACACCTGATTAATAATAAACCCACCATAATGTAACAGAACGACAACATTGAAATTGTGCTTGTTATTGTTTTAACTGAAAACCTCTACAGTATAAATAGCAGGTACATGTTATTCTAACCTTTTGTGCTCTTTGTCATCCAGCTGGCGAGTGATCCAGTGCCTTTCGCAGCCTCACGCAGCTCCTTTTGTTTATATTTTAACGTCCTCTCCTTACGAGGCATCTCTGCAGAATGAAATATGATTGATAAACTGTAATCTGATACACAAAACCCACACACACAGTGACATTTCATACTTTTTCCAGACATATAGGCCTACTGTATAGCTATGAATTTGCTCCATGGTGCTGATTCACAATCTGCCCTTTATTATTCGTAGTGCTGATAAAGTAAAAAAATAATTAAATTATGTAGAAATCATGTATTTAAATGTATTTGTGCTTTATCCACTTTGTGCAAGACAGCAAGGTTATAAATGTCACATATTTTATATTCATGCATATTTAATTTGTCTGTATTCACCGTATTTCGCCACGGCCACTTTCAAGTGTGCGTTTCTTCCGCCTTTGTGTTAGAACTTCCGGTCAGCTATTTTTGCATTAGTGTACACTGTTGGAAAAAAGAAAATTAAAGGCTAATAACTTGATGTGTCAATTTAGTGTTTTTCAGGAAGACTGTGGGAAAGCAGGAGTAAGGAGGCCTCAGTGGCCTTGAGGAGAACAGAAGGGGTCTATTCAGTGCAGGATGTGTAGCAAGCAGTTTTTAGATAACCAGGCACACAGGCTGGGAGAAGAGGAGCAGGTGATTTTCCATGGAGAGCAGCCAAGATTGGGGAGTTATCGAAACTTAACAATTCGAAACTTATGGACAGAGAGTATGAAAGAAAAGACATCGCCCAGCACGAGAGGCTTTTCGCTTGGACACTGCTGAGATCCACTTGGGTTAGGTAGATTCCTAGGCAACTAGCACCAGTGCACTGAAGAGTTTGTACCACGTATACTTCTATTATATTGCATTCAATTATATTCTATATAAATCATTTTAAAAGAACTTTTGTTGTCGAGACTTTGCTTGGACCACTCAGTCAAAAACCAGTCGGTTCATCGGGGCGGTGTTGGGGCCCGTCTGGGTCGGAGAAGAAAATTCCCAACAAATTGGTAGCAGAGGATGGTTTTGGCTGGAGTCGAATTCTGCAATTAGGACAAGAGAGGAGGTCAATCCGTCCGTGAGGTGACTGAACTAAACCGCGCGGTCTGAAAAAAGGTAAGGAGCCATTCTCTCCTATTGGCTGATGTTACTACGTCATAGGCTAAATTAAAGTTCAGTCACTAAATGGTCGAGGCGAAATACTCTCTGTAAATTTAGTATTGAAATTGTATACGTGTTACAAATTCGATATATAGACAGGAGGATTGCCCTACGACTCAAAGTCGTAGGAGGACGCCCTGTAAACTGCAGTAAATTTGGCAGGTAGCCCGATTATTCTTGGAACAATCGGAGGTCGCGCCCGTTTGTTGTTTTAATTAAGGCAGGTAGCCTGGAATTCTGTGAATTCCGGAGGACGCGCCAGTTTGTTGTTTTAATTAAGGTAGGTAGCCTGGAATTTTGTGAATTCCGGAGGACGCGCCAGTTTATTATTTTAATTAAGGCAGGTAGCCTGGAATCCTGTGGATTCCGGAGGACGCGCCATTTTGATTATTGGGGGCCCCGTGTGTTTTGGTAAAATTCCGTGTGTGATTGGTGAGATTACGGCCGTGTGTGTGTGTTTGCAAATTTGCAGGGTTGGGTTGGTTTTCATGTATCGTGTGGTTTTATGCTGAATAAAGACCTGTATAAGTTGTTTGAGCATACGTGCTATAATAAAACTTGAGAGCCTTTCATTGGGGGACTTATAAACCCATGCCCATAAATCCATGAGCCTCTGTGAGGACATTTGAACCCCTGAGTAAGTTGCATGAGCCCCCAAGAAAGACGTTCGTCATTGTGTACACAAGCACAAGAGAAACGTTTCATAAGAGGTTAAAGTGTAAAACAAAAATTATTATATATTTTTTCATGCATGAAATTATAATTTGGTTTATGACGCTCCGTAAACGTACGATTTAAGTGCTGGAAGTGAAACTCGCGCGAGCTGTGTTGAGCTGGAGTTGTTTGGAGTGTGTAGATATTAACTTGTGTCTGTCTGCCCTTGGGGTGCGCGCTGGCGAGTTAAAGCGCTTGCGAACACGACGATAAAGTGATAAAGTTTACTGAATTAATTTGGGGGTATTAAAGTGCTAGTGAGTACAACGAAAAAGTTTTAAAATTTACTGAATCGAAGCAAAAGTAATTTGGAAGTAGTTTAAAAATCAGAGTTATATCATGGATAACATTAAGGGTTTGGAGGATTATTTGGTTGATACTATGGAGAAACGTGCTGTGCCGAGAATGAGGTCTGACACGGTGATGTATGTGAAAAAATGTTTTGAGAAGATGCGATCCGAAGGGTTGTGGCCAGACCCGGACGACCGTGGTGTGTATCAGGTTGATTGGGAGCACATCGAGAAGCATTGGGTCACACAGGTTAATAAAGAGAAAAAAAGATTAGAGGCTAGCGGAGCCCTAACTAAGCAAAAGCGTAAAATCCAGCTGGAAGAAGCTGAAACTTATTTGTCGTATGTGAGAACATTTCGGAAAATTTGTCAGAAGATTAATGATAAAGAACGAGTTGAAACCAAAAAGACAGAACTCCCTGTGCCCCCTCCCTATGCAGAAAAAGCGTGTGAACCCAGTGCTCCTCAATGTCCGCGTGCAGCGCTGATGGCGCCTGTGTCTGTGAGTGAAATGAGTGACGTTGGTGTGGACGGGGCTTCTGCACGTCCAAAATCAGTGAGAGAGCGTGAATGTGATGAGGGGAGACAAGTGGTAATGGAGGTTGTCAGTGATGTGGCTATGGATAAAATAGAGAGTAGACTAGCGAGGCTCGAAGACCGTGATCGCGAGAAAGCTGGAGAAACAGAGATAAATAATGCATTGCAAAGAATTGAACAGCGAATGGATGAGAGTTTGAGTCTGAGTGCCCCCACCCGGTTCGAACAGACGTTGAACAGAGCAGAGAAAGTGGTCTGTGACGTGGAGAAAGCCATCAGGCAGGAAGAGGCTAAGTTGGAAAAAGAGCGTGCGAGACAGCAAAAGAAATGCGCTGCGGATGATAAAAGGAGAAATAGAGGCGCACCTGACTGTAGAGATACATTGATTGTGACTGGTGAAAATTTAGAATGGGAAGCGGAGAATGACGAGGGTGGGGCGAACAGACGAGTGAAAACTCCCTCTTCAGAGGAGAGCGAGGTGGGAGATGAATGTATTAACCTGTCTGAATCCGAGGAATGGGTGAGAGTGCCCGCCTACTATGACAGGCACGGTGTAGTCACGCGATCAAAAGCCAAGAACATGTCGACCCCTGGTGGTCATTATCCGCTAATGGCAGTACCAGGGAGCAGTTACGCACACACATACGCACCGTGGACACACAGAGATTTGCACACTATGATAGATAAATTACCCAATCCTAAAAAGGGCGTTCAGTATTTCTTGTCTAAATTTGAACAGTACACGGCTGGGGACATGTTGTGTTTGGGAGATATAAGGACATTGTTTAAAGCTATGGGAGTTTTGAGTATGTTGTCTACAGCCGAGAAGGCGGCTGGAACAGAGCATCTGGCTGATGAGGCCCCGTTCGGTAGAATAAGAAGTGCTTTGTGGGGACAGCTGAGATTGCAAAATCAGGACACGTTTGACACGGCAGCCTTATCAGGGGTTAAACCTAAAGAAGATGAAGACCCGATGTCGTACTTAGATAGGTGCAAAGAAATCTGGCAAGCTAAAACTGGCGTTAGGCATGATAAATCAATCCCAGTGCGGGCTATGTACAGAGCAGCGGTCGTGGCGAGTTTATCTGAGGGAGTGCAAACGAAACTAAAAGATGTGGTCGCGCTGGATCAAAAGGAAGAAGGTGAATGGGAAGCTGTAATTACACACCATATGAAGCGTGAGGCAGAGAAGGGCGAAAACACTGATAAGTTAATGAAGGATGCATTACTCAAATTGTTGAGGGAGAAGGACAATTCAAAGCCTAAAAAGCAATTAGTGTCAAAGGAAGACACTCCAGTACAGGTAGCGGCCGTACAGCCACCCGCGCAACCAGTGATGCAACCCATACAACCCATGATGCAACCTTATGTTATGCCACAACAGGTCAACAGCTGGGCGGTGCCACAACAGCCCGGTTACTACGCCCAGGCAGGCCCATACCGAGGCAGAGGCAGAGCCAAAGGTAGGTTCAGGGGAGGCAGAGTAGGGAACTTCCAAACCACACAAAGCAACGGCTGTTTTAGTTGTGGCCAGATGGACCACTGGGCAAGAGATTGTCCGATGACGCAGCAGCAGCAGCCAATGCAGTACCAGCAGCCAATGCAGTATCAGCAGCAACAGCCAATACAGCAGCAACAACCAGTACAGTATCAACAGCCAATACAGTACCAGCAACCCCAAAATGTAAATTACCAGCAGAAACCCGCACTCACACAAGGACAACAGGTTGTGCCTCCTGGCATGCAATACATGCCAGCGCCACCTGGTGGCCAATGAAGCTGCCCGATGTCCAGTTCCCCCACATGCAGTGAACCAGTTGTATGTCTATTGGTGGAGGGGGAGCCAGTGGAGTTCTTAGTCGACACGGGAGCCACCACGTCAGTCTTAACAGACAGGAAGTGGAAAGGCTACTTGTCGAAGATGTCACTATCCACTACTGGATTTCTGGGAAAAACTACACTGCAGCCACTGACTGTGCCCTTGAAGGTGTCAGTGGGCTCAGGCCCACAGGTCGAGCACACATTTTTGTTTTCAGAACAGTGCCCAATTAATTTGTTAGGTAGAGATTTGTTGTGTTAATTTTCAGCCATTATTGAATGCACACCGAGTGAAGGTAAATTAGCTGTCTCTGTCACCAACCACGATGAGCGCCTCAGAATACTTAATCAACAAGCAGCAGACGGCCCAGCTCACATTTACTGGGCCACATTACAACATCCTGAGGAACAAGCAACTGCAAAAAATTTGCTTTACACATTTAATTTATGGAAACCATGGTTCCTGTCACTTCAGAGTATGACCCCACCAATAGACAGCACACACTGCACTTTTAATTACATCAGAGGGGAGGATGGGGTTTATGGACAGCTGTGGAATAACATTGAAGGTCAATTACAAAATATAAATTGTGAATCAATGATTTTTGGACCTGAAGGTGTGGCTGCACTAGTTGTGTTAACAGGAGAACAGATGACGTACTGGAGAAACCCGGACCAGCAGGATTCACTACCACATGTCTCGCTGTTGGTCTCGGCTGGACACGAACCTCGTGAGCTGGGCCCCATGCTGGCCACTGCCATGAAGGAACAGTTTCGCCCAACCTGTCTGCCAGGGGTAGAGGGTACGTCGGATGGTAAGTACTGGAGAGTCGCATGTGACACCAGTGACTTGGCGTACTTCTGTAACCAGCCCCTGACAGCCACACACGGCAGAGCACTGTTGGATCACCCCCAGGCCAAAGAACAACTAGAGACGGTCCCAGCCAACTTGTGGACCACGACAAAGGTAGATGTAGGATGTGCATCACACCACATGGCTCCTATTAGGTTAAAGCCAGGAGAAACAGTCGTTCATCAGCCAAAGTACCGAATCAAGCCAGAAGCCATGGCAGGTATTACAGACACCATTGCAGATTTGATCAAAGTTGGAGTTCTGAAACCCACGACGTCACCATGGAACACGCCCATACTACCTGTTAAAAAACCTGGAAAAGATGAGTATCGTATGGTGCATGATTTGAGGCGCATTAATGATGTCACTGTAACTGAGAACATACCAGTACCTGACCCCTATCGATCTTTGCAGAACCTGACGACTGAACACTGCAGCTTTTCATGCATAGATTTAGCTAATGCTTTCTTTTCAATACCAATTGATGAGAATGTGAAAGACATTTTTGCGTTTACCTTTAAAGGTCAACAGTACACATACAACAGGCTACCTCAAGGCTACAAAGACTCACCAGGCATCTTCAATCAATGTCTGTTGAAAGATCTGTCTAGATTAACTGACAATGATTTGATTGACTCTAACACCGTACTAATACAGTTCGTGGACGATTTGTTAATAGCTAGTACTTCACCTGATAAGTGCCTTAGAGACACCATAACCATTCTAACCTTGTTAGCTGAATTAGGTTACAAAGTGAACAAGTCAAAACTCCAGGTGGCCAGGCCGATGGTCACCTTTCTGGGGAGAAACATCTCACACAAAGGTCACACCCTGACTCCAAATCAGAGACAGTCAATACTGTCATTTCCAAAGCCCATTACAGTGTCCCAAATGATGTCATTTTTAGGCCTGACAGGCTACTGCCGCAACTACATACCTAACTACAGTGATTTAGCTCACAGCCTCAGAAAACTCGCAGTGTCAAAAGGTCTGAGTAACGGGAAGGTGGAGCTTGACTGGACGGTTGAGGCAGAGAGGGATTTCATAACTCTGAAACAAGCACTTGCTAGTGCTACTGAATTAGCAGCACCAGACTACACACAACCTTTTCATTTAAATGTTTCTGTAAGAGACAATCATGTTCATGCTTGTCTCTTTCAGAAGGGGGAGAGTGAAGGAAGGAACATTTTATTTTTTCACAGTTCCAAATTAGATCAACCAGTGATAGGAACAGGACCATGCACAACATACATGGCAGGACTCACCACAGCGATAGAGAAGACAGCACACTTGGTAATGTGTCACCCACTAATAGTCAGCACCAATCACGGAGTAATGGCGTTCATAAACTCACAAGCCTTTTCTTTGTCAAGAGCACGACAGAACAAGATAAAAGCCATACTCACACAGCCACACATCACGTACAACACTGCGTCAAAACTTGTGAATCTGACTGATAACATTGAAGTAGCCGAAGATGCGACACCACATGACTGCGCTGACGCCACAGAAAGATACATTCAGCTCAGACCAGAACTGCACAAGGTCAGAATTACTAAACCAGGAGCATGGGAACTCTGTTCAGATGGGAGTTGTTGGAGACAAGGTAACGAACTGAAGGCCTCTTACGCTGTGGTACAAGCGTGTGGGGAAGAGTGGGAGGAGGTGGAATCAGGAGTGGTTCCACAACCAGCTTCAGCTCAGCTGGCAGAAATGGTCGCACTCACTAGAGCACTGGAACACGCGTCAGGACAGATTGTGAACATTTACACAGATTCAGCATACGTGCACGGGGTCATCCACCATGAACTAGTCAGGTGGATGGATAATGGGTATACTAACGCCACGGGACAGCCAATCAAACATTTGAGAGCAGTACATGAGTTGAGTGAAGCTATCATGTTACCCAAAGAAGTGGCTGTGATAAAGGTAAGAGGACATCAGGGTAATGACAGTTTTGTTTCTAGAGGTAATGAAGCTGCTGACAGAGCAGCCAAAGCTGCTGGAGGGTACAACCCACAGAGCTTGTTGTTGCTGGAAACTCATAACATGCCTGAGTTGACGGAGAGCCACCTGGCACAGATCCAAGAACAAGCCACGGTCTATGAGAAGCAATTGTGGATAGACCGGGGAGCCACAGTCACTAAAGGACTCTGGAGGAGTCCAGAAGGGAGAGTAGTTTTGCCCTTAGAGAAGATGAAATTGATACTATGCGAAGCACATGGGCCTACTCACTCCGGAGTGTCGGCCATGGTGACCAAATTAGAATGTTTATGGTGGCATCCATACCTCAGAGACCACGTGAAGCAATACGTGAGCGAATGCGATATCTGTCAGTCATACAATGTGAAGAAACCATACCGGGTGAGAATTGGAGGATACCCAGTGCCCACGGGGCCATTTGAGGAGATTGTGATCGATTACACAGACATGGGGCCAGACAACAGGGTAAGGGGGTACAGGTACCTGTTGGTCATGGTAGACAGATTCACCAAGTGGGTAGAAGCTATACCCACCAAAAAGGAAGATTCAAAATCAGTCATAAAATGGTTGCAAAATGAGTTGATTCCCAGGTACGGCCTACCAAAAGTGATTAGGAGTGACAATGGGTCCCACTTTGATAACAAACACTTGGCAGAAGTAGAACAAAAGCTGGGCCTAACCCACAAGTTTGGCACTGTCTACCACCCACAGTCACAGGGGTTGGTGGAAAGAGCCAACCAGACCATTAAGACTAAACTGGCCAAGGTGTGCGCAGCAGGAGACATGGACTGGGTTCAGGCGCTGCCACTAGTGTTGATGTCCATGAGAGCGACCCCCACGGGAGAATACAATCTCTCACCACACCAGCTCATGACAGGACGACCCATGCCAGGGTGCCCTCGACCAAGGATTGAGGGACCAGCTTTGGAAATCCAGGAACAGGAGATGTCAGAGTACATGAGAGAATTAACCAAGTTGCTTTGTGAAATCAATAAGTCTGTTCAACAGGAAAAAGGAGAAGAAGACCTGGAATCACCCAAGGTGAAGGTGAAGCCAGGGGATTGGGTAAGGATCAAGGTGCACAAGAGGAAGTGGAACGAGCCACGGTGGACAGGCCCGTGGGAGGTCGAAGGTGCCAACGAGCACTCAGTGAAAGTGAGGAAAGACAAAGGTAAGACTTGGTACCACATTTCACACTGTGTTGCAGCAAAAGAACCAACAAGAACCACAGGAGAGATCAAGACACACCTGGAGGAGACAGGAGAAGCCCCAGGGAAAGAGTTGGTGGTGAGTACCGACCCCAGTGTAGCTTTTTACAGAGAATACATCACAGCCGAGGACTGGTGGGAGGAAGGTGAAGGAGACCTGTTGGAGACTGACTGTGAGGCTATAGCACACTGTGTGAGCGCGGACCTGAACCTGGGAGCTGGAGTGGCTCTGCAGATCAGACAAGCGTTTGGCACTACAGGTATAGCCAAGGTGCCCATAGGCAAGTGTGCCACACAAACCACACAGACACATATTATATTCCATTTAGTGACCAAAAGATACTACAGGGAGAAGCCAGAATTAGGAGATCTGATTTCAAGCATACAACACCTGGCCACATTGTTAATATCATTGAACATTAACACTCTAGCCATACCGAAGCTGGGTTGTGGACTAGACGGATTAGACTGGAGGACTGTGAAACCAATCATTAAAACTTTACTTAAACCAACCGGTACCAAGGTGGTGGTGCATCATCTTCCATCCTAGGATGGAACTGTGGGAAATAAGAGACATGTTGTCGGGACGTGTGGGACGTCCAGATGAGGCTCAGTACCAACAATATGTTAGAGTAGGGAGATTAACTTTGAGAACATGGACTTGGCTATGGGGGGGAACATTTCTAGCCACGGTGATAATAGGAGCGGTGGTGATATTTAGTGTAGGAAATCAGAAACAACCCAATAACGTGAACGTAACTTTGTGTCGGTGGGACGACAATCACACTGCCTGCAAAGAGGTGAGGCCCGATGAGATCCACAGCCCTAACCCGCTAGTAAACGCGACCAAACCAGAGAAAATAGACTTTAAAGTAAGAAAACCAAGAGGAGCTGGAACCAGGCCAGTAGGACAGTCCAAGGACCGGTGTGTACGGACATACGGAGGTGTGGAATTGAGTTATAGAGATGGTACAGCCTCGAGCTGGACTTTTGACTTATGTGAGGTAGTGGACTGCGGGGGAGCCAATGCCTCATACAGAGGATGTGATTTGTACATATGTTGGACCAATCAAGTTAATGCGGGCTGTCATGGAAGGGGGAGTTTCTATAGTGCAGACTGGTGTCCTGGTTGGGGGTCGGTGATAAAGTACTCGGGGAGATGGAAACCGACATTAGGAGATAAGAAAGGTAACCCTTCCACGACCTCTTTGAGCAAATGGTGGGTCGATGTGTCGTTTCAGCGAGATTATCACGTGTCCCAAAATCCAGTGACTTTTTCTGTCAAATGGAATGGGCAGATATGGGGTAATAACAGACCGTTGTACTTCACCCTGGGGGTGGAACAATCAGGACGTGACATATGGGGAATAATTAAACTCAGCTATTTAGCCAAACCCAAGCCACTCAGCCCAGCAAAACCTGAGGCAAAAATAAAAGAGGTGGAGGATTCAGCAGACAAGTTCACTCTAACCACAGATTTCACTAAATTATCGTCCCAGCAGTTAATAGAATTAGCAACCGGTTACAGCGGCTCGAATTTGTGGTTGTCATGGCTAGAACAAAACAGTAGAGAAAATGGGTTAGAAGGTTGTGTGGCCTGCGCAGCGGCCCGACCCGCGTTGATGACCTCACCAGCCCCACTGAATCCTGAAACAGATCCAGTAGGATATCAGTGTATGTTGAATTTAACTAAGGTGAAAAGTATTGCGACCTCAAATTGTTCCAGCCTGGACAGTATTTTTCCGTACGTCAAAAATTTGGAAGGAGGTAACGCTCCTTTCGTGCCAGTAAAACTTAAAGGACAGTACCAATGTTTTAACTTGACCGAGAAAGACGCAATCATGAGTGTGGGAGAAATTGAACCAGATTGGTGTAACGCCACAACGAAGGTCCCGGGGATAGGGAGAGTAGCCCGGGCAGGGATCTGGTGGTACTGCGGAGGACACACTCTGGTGGCATTAATACCAGGAAAAGTTAAAGGAATCTGTGCTATGGTTAGACTAATCACACCAATAACAATGATAGGGCTGAGGGAAATCACACCGCAGCCTGCTACAGCCCAAGGGAGAAAGAAGCGTGATGCCTTTGATTTGTCCATAGGGTCACCAACATACATTGACTCCATAGGAGTGCCTCGGGGGGTTCCCAATGAATACAAGCTAGTTGATCAAATAGCTACGGGCTTTGAGAACATTCCAATTATATCAGCCTTGTTTCCAGTAACACCGAACAAGAATGTAGATAGGATCAACTTTGTCCATTACAATGTGCTGAGATTAACCAACCTAACGAGAGACGCAATAGAGGGGCTGAGCGAACAACTGAGAGCTACCTCACTGATGGCCGTACAAAACAGAATGGCTCTAGATATGCTCCTGGCGGAAAAAGGGGGTGTATGTTTCATGTTTGGCGACAACTGTTGTACCTTCATTCCCAATAACACCGCACCGGACGGGTCGGTGACCAGAGCTCTGGACGGACTGAAGGCTTTATCTAAGGAGATGCAGGAGGCCTCAGGTATCAGTAACCCCATGGAGGAGTGGTTCACGAAGGTGTTTGGGAAATGGAAGGCACTGATTATGTCCTTGTTTATGTCAGTAGCAGTGTTCATTGCAATTGTTGTTATTTGTGGATGTTGTTGTATACCATGTATCAGATCTCTCACCCAAAGGTTGATCACAGCCGCGATTGAGAAGGGGGATGCAAAGAACCCACCACCATACACCATGCCACTGATGGTGGAGGATGATGATGACATATCATCTGAAGAAGACGATTCTGTGTGAAAAACTTGTTGTTTTTGATTAATTATGCTTGCTTTGTAGGTATTGGCAGCGTCTGCGACTGATGAAGAATGAAGACGCACCACACATTAGAGCACAACCAACAGTACATGAAAGTCAATTCACTAGTTTAAGAAATAATATGCATGACACATGGGCACATTAATAGAACGGGTCGAGGTGATCTCCCACTGGGCGGGACCTGGGTCTCGTGGACAACGTCAAGTCACGAAACCGTGGGAGATGAAGGGGGGCATCTCCAAATAGTCTGAAAGGTCTTGGCCCACGACTGGGGAGGGATCCAGAACCCACAAATCACATAAAAGAACACATAGACATTGTACTAACTGACATAGTCACACTATGAATGTATACACATTTAGGGATTTTTATGATTGTCTTTCTTTTAAGAAGTGCACTGGGCTAGATAAAATTTTGTATTAGACTAGAGTTAGACCAATGTTTTGGTCTAAAAGGGGGATTGTTGGAAAAAAGTGAATAACTTAATGTTTAAACTTAATGTTTTCCTGAAAGGCTATGGAAGAGCAGAAGTGAGAAGGCCTCAGTGGCCTTGAGGAGAATAGAATGGGCCTATTCAGTGTAAGCTGCAAAACAAGCAGTTTGAGATAAGGAGATGGACGGCTAGAGAGGAGCAGGGGGGTCTCTAAGGAAGAGTAGCAAAGGTGGGGGCAGATATCGAAACTTAGAGATGAGGTATGAAAGGGAGGACATCGCCCAGCACGAGGACTTTTTGCTTGGACGCTGCTGAGATCCACTTGGGTTAGGTAGAGTTCTAGGCAACTAGTACCAGAGAGTTTGTACCACGTATACTTTGACTATATTGTATTCAATTATATTCCATATAAATTAATCTAAAAGAACTTTTGGTGTTAAGACTTTGCTTGGGTAATTCAGTCAAAACCAATCGGTTCATCGGGGCAGTGTTGGGGCCTATCTGGGTCAAGAAAAAATATCCCAACAGGAATAGCTCATTGTATTTCTATGTTCTCACCACTTACATCTCTCTCTCTCTCTCTCACTCTTATCACTCTCTGGCAAAAATGTATGGCAAAAATCATAATCATAATTTTGATTGATATTGAGATCAACATGATTATTCATTGGCTTTGGTAACGTCATGAATTCATTGAGCACTGATAGCTTTTAAGCACAGCAAAGCATTGCAATGCTAAGGCTTTTTACCAGACAAAAATAATACATTGCTAGTGTGCACTTGAGCCTACTACAGTGATATTGGTAGGCTATTTACATGTTGATATATACAGCAGAAATATTGCTAGGAGGATCATTTATTAAGTTTCACTTTCAGCTCTGCTGTGTTAGTAGACAATATGCTATAGCACACGCACTGAGCCAAAAGGCTAACCTACTTTAAACTTAAGGTAAACAACTCACATTTAGTCAGTAATTCTACCAGTCAGCAGCTCTCTCTCTTTCTCTCTCTAACCAACATACCAACATAAGGGGGGGTCGGAGGGGGGAGCTCGCCCTTGAATACTTGAACAATGATCTCACCTTGTCTTTGTTCATCTCTAACCTCAGGCTCATCTTCAGAAGAGCCGTCAGGACTGGCCACGGCTGCTCCTGCTGCTGCACCAGCACCACTGTTTGTTCTGAAACTGGTTAATGTTGACAACTAACGTTAGCCGGCTCATAATTGTCTTTATACTTACAGCCGCAAGCAGCCTTGTTGGCAACTAGCTAAGCTAACGACTTCACGTGAGCATACAAACAGCAGCAGCTGTCTGGAGTGGACTACGTTAACTTTAATTGGACTTTGTATAATAAGCAAACTCGGTTCACCTTTGGGAAAGCTGTCAACAGTTGCCTCCCCTCATTCTGCATTCTTTCTTTTTCCTTCCTTTCTTTCCTCTTTTGATAACCTGATTTGTGCTTTTTGGGCAGCATGATGTCTAGCCCCCAGGTCATTCAATCTGGGCTCACTGACGTTACACTTGCCGGTAGCTGTTGGGCGGACTAAACCATTTTGCACAGCCAAGAGGGGGCCCCAGAATGTTCAATATGTTGAGACTAAAGTTCATTCCCTCAGTTGATGTTATCCATATATTTGAAATATTAATTAATAAATAATTAATTAGAGGGCCCAATTAAACACCAAAATAAAAACATCACAAAAAACTATTATCAGGATTTTCATGGGCCCCTCTCCCTACTTGGGCCCTGGGTGGTCAGGTCCACTTTTAGGCCACAGTTCTCGGTGTAACACCTGTTTAACTTAACAAGTCAGTAAGCGATTGGCTAAGGCAGCGTTATGGTAGCCAATCAGAGCCAGTGTTTTTACACACGCGCCCAAACACCAGTGACGCACGACACAAATGGAGAAGAGGCAGAAATGGCGAGTCAGGAGCAAGCCAAAAAAAAATTGGCATTTTCAATGTGGCGATATAAGGGTCATTCCAGGATTTTGGTACATTTCAGGGGTGGTCACTTCTGAAAATTTGATCTTCAATTTGATCATTTTAAATCATATATTTATTATCTACAGGTTATCAAAAAGTTTGATTCGTCAAGCTCAGATATGGAAGCAGTTTTTTCTTTATTAGATGTAAATTGGTATGCAGTAACAGGGTTGCAAATTTAGGCTAAGTTGTGGTCTACCCCAGGAACAGATGCTCACTGTAAAATTTAGCTATGTATACAAGATCAAGGACAAATATAATTATATAAGTATACAGAGGTGGGGACTCGAGTCACATGACTTGGACTCGAGTCAGACTCGAGTCATTAATATTAAGACTTTTGACTTGACTTGAAAAAATATTCAGAGATTTAGACTTGACTTGGACTTTTACACCAATAACTTGGGACTTGAATTGGACTTGAACCTGTTTACTTGCAAAGACTTGATTTTTTTTTACCCCAAATCTAAATTTTAAAACGCATATTTATAAAGTGCGCCCCATTAATTTCATTTCCGTCCTTCTGACGCAGACCGGTCCTCTGCTTTTCCACACTTTGTACGTGTGTGTGTGCATGAGCTGCAGCACAACCAATCAAATGGGGGGGCAGCGAACGTAAATTGTTACCGGGCGGGGTGTAAAATGGACACAAATTAAGTATTATATTGCGATTGATCGATCGCCAGTGGTTGGCGCCAGAGCGAACTAGTAACTCATTGAATCATAGATATGGATCAGAGGTAAATAAACTAGATTTTTTTCGGCGTGAGAAATCGGATTTGTGGCGTGAGAGCGTGTGAAGACGGTCAAATTCGTGTGTCTCACGCTCAATGCATGAGGGTTGGCAACCCTGGGTTCTGTATCTGAACTCAGGTAAGAGAGCCTCTCTCTGTCACCATCATAATATCCAGTTCTATCTCAGCATGGATTGTGATTTTGAAGACATCTACGTCGAGAAAAAAATATATTGACAAAAGTGGAGCGAGTTTTCAGCTATGGGGACATCATTCTACGGCCTCATCGTGCACAAATGACATACAGACTTTTGGCCAGTTTGGTCTTTTGCAAATGCAATGCCGAATAGTTTACTGAAATGTCTAAAGTTGCAGATTCCTGTTAATTGTTCAGTTCTTGTATTTGTTTGTGTCACTCACACATGGACACACATGTTCTCTAAGAAACCAGATAAGAGAAGAGAGGGGAAAATGCCGTTATGGTTCTTTGTATTGTACTGTGAAAATATCAGCACTTTTTATTTGAACATGGAGTTCTACTTATGACTTTTTCACAGAATATTTATTTCTGGAAAAATGTAGTTTAAAGTATGAATATTTTTGCAGCTAAGTTTAAAAAATTGAACTGTGCAATAAAGAGGTGTAATTAAAAAAAAAATTTATACTTCGTGTTTTCAGTTGCACATGTTTTATCAAGATTTGAGGAGAATACAGATTTTAAAAAGAACATGTCTATTATTTACATTTAAAATATACCTGCAACATTGGTAAAAAAAAAAAAAAGACTCGAAAGGACTTGAAATTCCAAGTTTCAGACTTGGGACTTGACTTGACGGTTGCCTGTCTTGACTCGAGACTTGACTTGAGTTGACTGTCTTTGCTTGAGACTTGACTCGGGACTTGAGGATAAAGACTTGGGCTTACTTGAGACTTGCAAAACACTGACTTGGTCCCACCTCTGTAAGTATATAAAGTAAATTTTGACTGTACTCAACAGAGGTGGGGACTCGAGTCACATGACTTGGACTCGAGTCAGACTCGAGTCATTAATATTAAGACTTTTGACTTGACTTGAAAAAATATTCAGAGACTTAGACTTGACTTGGACTTTTACACCAATAACTTGGGACTTGAATTGGACTTGAACCTGTTTACTTGCAAAGACTTCATTTTTTTACCCCAAATCTAAATTTTAAAACGCATATTAATATTTATAAAGTGCGCCCCATTAATTTCATTTCCGTCCTTCTGACGCAGACCAGTCCTCTGCTTTTCCACACTCTGTACGTGTGTGTGTGCATGAGCTGCAGCACAACCAATCAAATGGGGGGTTGGCGAACGTAAATTTTTACCGGGCGGGGTGTAAAATGGACACAAATTAAGTATTATATCGCGATCGATCGATCGCCAGTGGTTGGTGCCAGAGCGAACTAGTAACTCATTGAATCATAGATGTGGATCAGAGGTAAATAAACTAGATTTTTTTCCGGCGTGAGAAATCGGATGTGTGGCGTGAGAGCGTGTGAAGACGGTCAAATGCGTGTGTCTCACGCTCAATGCGTGAGAGTTGGCAACCCTGGGTTCTGTATCTGAACTCGGGGAAGAGAGCCTCTCTCTGTCACCATCATAATATCCAGTTCTATCTCAGCATGGATTGTGTATTTGAAGACATCTACGTCGAGAAAAAAATATATTGACAAAAGTGGAGCGAGTTTTCAGCTATGGGGACATCATTCATCGTGCACAAATGACATACAGACTTTTGGCCAGCAAATGCAATGCAGAATAGTTTACTGAAATGTCTAAAGTTGCAGATTCCTGTTAATTGTTCAGTTCTTATATTTGTTTGTCTTGTGTCACTCACACATGTTCTCCAAGAAACCAGATAAGAGAAGAGAGGGAAAATGCTGTTATGGTTCGTTGTATTGTACTGTGAAAATATCAGCACTTTTTATTTGAACATGGAGTTCTACTTATGACTTTTTCACATAATATTTATTTCTGGAAAATTGAATATTTTTGCAGCTAAGTTTAACAAATTGAACTGTGCAATAAAGAGGTGTAATTTTAATTTTTTTTATACTTCGTGTTTTCAGTTGCACGTTTTATCAAGATTTGAGGAGAATACAGATTTAAAAAAAGAACGCATGTCTATTATTTACATTTAAAATATACCTGCAACATCGGTAAAAAAAAAAAAAAAGACTCGAAAGGACTTGAAATTCCAAGTTTCAGACTTGGGACTTGACTTGACTGTTGCCTGTCTTGACTCGAGACTTGACTTGACTTGAGTGTCTTTGCTTGAGACTTGACTCGGGACTTGAGGTATAAAGACTTGGACTTACTTGAGACTTGCAAAACACTGACTTGGTCCCACCTCTGGTACTCAATATTAGTCTTACAAAATGAGGAACAGAGTTGCATTCACTGAGTGACACACACAACTTGGACAAACATATTTGGAAAAAAACCTTGAAAATTGTTAGAGCACTTACCATTTTTCTTCCCATATGGGCAGGAAATGTCCTTGTGATGCAAATTCCTTTGTGCCAGTACACAAATATTTTTAACCCTTTCTCTGCCAGATAAAATTCCTTATAGTGTAAAAACTGTGACATGCAATACAATGTAGACCCAAGAAGTTGTTTTCATAAGTAAAGGAGATGCATTTCAACAATATACAAGAGGAAGTAATTTATTTAGAGCTTATTTTAATTGTTAAATTTGGCAAAGGAGTTGGTCACCCAATGTGTGGGACAAGAGAAAACGGCCATTTTTTGAGGTGGTTCAAAGGTATTCGGTCTTTTGAATAATATCTAACGCGCTTATTTTTCCACCAAATTTTACAGTTTGTCTTATAACAAGTACCTTGTTAAAAAAATTGTCATTTAGATATTTTGGATATGTACATTTGAAATTTAAGTGGTGGGACAGGAAATGTACCAAAATCCTGGAATGACCCATAAACCTTATTTAAGAAAATACTTGAAGCTCCTAAATGTCTACCAGACTGGGTATTTGATTTATTTAATTAAGAATGGAGGTTTTATTGTTAAGTTTACTTCTGTTGTGTAACGTTTCAGCCAGGAAGACACGGATCCAAATGCGGATTGCTGATGTTTTTATTTCTTGAGTGAATACGGAGTACTCGCACAGGTGAATAACTCCGTGTGGTGTGTGCAGTGTGTGAGTGCGGTTGTCGTGGTCAGGACGGTCCGAGTTCACGCCGGGTAGACAGATGGCTGGAGGTACAAAGGGGCTAGGCTGGAGACGAGGTCTGGAACGAGAGCAGAGGTCAAAACACAGGAGAGCAATCAGGAGATAACGCTTGGTAGATGGCATGCCAACAATACTTCGCAACCCGGAAGATAGAGGAGGAAGCTTAAATAGCGTGAAAGGGGAGGGGCGATGAGCGGCAGGTGAAACGCATCTCATGGCGATCATGTGCTGTTCCTGACAGTACCCCCCCTCCGACGAGCGGCTCCAGCCGCAACAGACCGGTTAGAAGGGGGCCGGCCACGACGCCTGGGAGCAGGGAAGTGAGGATGAGCAGCGTGGAATTCGGCGAGAAGAGGGGGGTCTAACACATCCCGCGTGGGGATCCATGCACGTTCTTCGGGACCGTAGCCCTCCCACTCGATCAGATACTGAAGCCCACCCCGACGCCGACGGGACTCCAGAATGGCGTGGATAAGGTAAGCGGGGCGCCCGTCGAGCTCCAGTGGTTCAGGTGGCTTGGCAAGAGACGGCGCCGCAGACATGGGACTGTAGAACACCGGTTTAAGCAGAGAAACGTGGAACACCGGATGGACGCGATACTGAGGGGGCAGTTGAAGCTCATACGAGACGGCGTTGACTCGCCGCAGGACCTTGAATGGACCGACGTATTTAGGGCTGAGTTTCTTGCATCGTCGCCGCAGGTTCAAGTCTCGCGTGGACAGCCACACCCTCTGCCCCGGGTGGTAGACCAGTGTAGGCAACCGGCGGCGGTCCGCGTGGAGTCTCCGGGTGTGAAGAGCGCGTCGCAGGTGCACGTGGGCCCGTTCCCAAGTGCGTGCACTGTTCTCGAACCAGTGATCCAGCGCCGGAATGTTTGACGGACTTTCGTCCCAGGGAAAGAAGGCCGGTTGATACCCGTACACACATTGAAAGGGGGTCATTTTGGTGGAGGAATGCATTAGTGAGTTCCGGGCATATTCCGCCCAAGGTAGGTATTTACTCCAGCCCGCCTGGGAAACGCAATATTGCCTCAAAAACCTCCCTATCTCCTGGTTTACTCGTTCTACTTCCCCGTTAGCCTGAGGATGGTAGCCGGAGGTGAGACTAATTGTGACCCCGAGCAGTTTGCAGAATTGTTTCCACAATTGTGACGTGAATTGGACACCCCTATCAGAAACAATATCCTCGGGCAACCCGAAGACTCGGAAAACGAACGTGAAAACAGCCAGGGCGGTTTCCATGGCAGTGGGTAACTTGGGAAAAGGAATTAAGCGACACATCTTGGAGAACCTATCGACTACAACTAGAATGACAGTGTTGCCTTCGGACTTCGGTAAATCGGTGATGAAATCCATCGCGATATGGGACCAGGGTCGGCGAGGAATAGCGAGTGGAAGCAACTTTCCTACAGGGAGAGTACGGGGGGTGCGACTCGTCGCGCAGATGCTGCAAGCTAATATGTAATCGCGAACGTCGTCTTTCAAAGATGCCCACCAATAGAGCCGTGATATGAGATGTATGGTGCGTGTAATCCCCGGGTGACCTGTACCCGCCGTATCGTGAGCCAGTTGTAAGAGTCGTCCTCTCAGACACGGGGACGTACTGTTTTCCTGCCGGGCAATCGCCTGGACGGGGATCTGTGCGTAGTGCTTCCTCCATCTCGCCTTGCAAATTCCACCGAACGGCAGCTACGAAACAGGTGCGTGGCAATATGTACTCCGGTTTCTTTTCTACGGGGTCTTTATCGTGAATGCGTGAGAGGGCATCGGCTTTTGTGTTCTTTGAGCCGGGTCTATAGGAGACAGAAAAACGGAACCGGGAGAAGAACAACGCCCATCTGGCTTGGCGAGGGTTAAGTCGCCTGGCTTCTTTTAAGTACTCCAAATTCTTGTGGTCGGTGTAAACAATAAAAGGGTGCTCCGCCCCCTCTAACCAGTGTCTCCACTGTTCTAAGGCGAGTTTGACTGCCAAGAGTTCACGGTTGCCGACATCATAATTTTGTTCTGCTGGTTGCAACTTCCTCGAGTAAAACGCACAAGGGACCAATTTAGGGGGGTTTCCTTGGCGCTGAGAGAGAACCGCTCCCACTCCCACCTCAGAGGCGTCGACTTCGACCACAAAGGGGACATGGGGGTCAGGGAGGTGAAGAATGGGTGCGGAGGAGAACGCTCCCTTGAGCAACGAAAACGCCCGGTCAGCCTCAGCCGGCCAGTCAAGGCGCAGATGCTGCCCGCCCCGCAGGAGATTCGTCAGCGGAGCGGCCACGGAGCCAAAGCCCCTGATAAAGCGACGGTAAAAGTTTGCGAATCCCAGGAATCGCTGGAGTTCCTTCCTCGTTCGAGGCACTGGCCATTGCGCGACTGCAGACGCCTTGTCCATATTCATAGAGATCCCCCCCGGAGACAGAGTACATCCCAGGAATTCCACGGAAGTCCGGTGAAACTCGCATTTCTCAGCTTTTGCGTAGAGGCGATGCTGCCGTAGGCGGGTCAGTACAGCGGAGACGTGCCGGACGTGGTCGGCCTCTGACGAGGAATATATAAGAATGTCATCAATGTAAACAATGACGTACTGTCCTATCATGTCTCGGAATATCTCATCCATAAACGCCTGGAAGACTGAGGGGCTGTTAGCTAATCCATACGGCATGACTAGATACTCATAATGACCTCGAGCAGTGACAAAAGCAGTTTTCCACTCGTCCCCCTCTCGAATGCGAACGAGATTGTAAGCACTTCGCAAGTCCAACTTCGTAAAGATGCATGCTCCTCTAAGACGCTCCTGTGAAGCGGAGATGAATGGAAGGGGATAAACGAATTTGGACGTGACGGCGTTGAGTGCGCGATAGTCGATACAAGGACGTAGCCCTCCCCCTTTCTTCTCCACAAAGAAGAACCCCGCCGCTACGGGTGATGTGGACGGACGAATGAAACCTTTCTGGAGGGCCTCGTCGACGTACTGTTCCATAGCCGCATCTTCAGGACGGGACAAAGGGTAAGGCTTAGTACGACGCGGAAGCGGCGACCCGGACAGCAGCTCAATCACACAATCCCAGGGTCTATGTGGCGGCAGATGACTGGCATTGTCCTTACTGAAGACGTCGGCATACTCCTGATATTGCATGGGATAGGCGGTTTCGAGAGGAGAGTCGGGACTTTCTACAGACGTGGATCGGAGAGGTAAGTGCATACAACCCCCGAGACAGTGAGAACTCCACTTCGTGATTTCTCTAGCTTTCCAGGAAACAGTGGGGTCGTGTAATGACAGCCAAGGAAACCCGAGGACTACCGGATCGCGGGGTGACGGCAGGAGAAAGAACTGGATATGTTCGGTATGGAACAGCCCCACCTGGAGTACAACAGGTACAGTACACTGAGTAATAAGCCCTTCACCAATAGGCTGGCCGTTCAGGGCATTAACACGCAACGGAGGACTGACAGATGTCGTGGGGATGTGCAACCGATGCGCCAGGTCAACATCAATGATGTTTCCTGCAGCCCCCGAGTCTAACAGTGCAGAAAGGTGAGTGGATATACCTCCCCATGTGACTTGTACAGGCAAGTTAAGCTGGTTCTTACGGTTCAAACAAAACACTGGGTTGCTTACTCGTTTGTTCGTGCCGTCTTCTCCAGCGCGAGTAGGGCGAACAGGGCAGCGATCGCGGAAGTGACCTCTCTCACCACAGTACAGGCACAAGCCCTCTCGCAGACGCCGAGACCTCTCGTGTAGAGACAGGGGTGTTCTGCCCAGTTGCATGGGTTCTGCACCTTCACGCGTAGTGTCAGACGTCGGTTGATTCGGGCGACTCGAAGCAGCGAAGGCAGGACCTCTCCCTGACGTCAGATGGCGGGTGAGCAGCAGCTTGTCTACGTTGACAGCGGTTTGGATGAACTCCGACAGCGATTTTCCTTCACCCCGGCAGGCGAGCTCCACCTGAAGGTCTTGTCTTAGCCCTCTACGGAACACTGTCGTCAAGGCGGGTTCGCTCCATCCGCTGCCGGCAGCCAAGGTGCGGAACTCTCGTGCGTAATCGGCTGCACTGCGTTGTCCTTGGTGTATCTCACATAACATAGTGCCCACGTCTCTTCCTGCAGCTGGGTGATCAAACACGGACTTGAACAGCATGGAGAACTGAGCTTCGGATTCAAGTGCCGGGTCTTTACTGTTCCACAGTGCAGTACCCCAGGCACCAGCCTCCCCGGTAAGGTGTGTCAGGACGAAGTGGATCTTTTGTTTCTCTGTTTGGAACTGGACTGGGTGATAGTCGAAGTACATGGAACACTGCATGAGAAAGTTCTGACACCGCTCTGGAGAACCGTCGTACCGCTCCGGCACTGCAACAGGAATACAAGGAGGAAAACCAGGAGGAGCGACGGCGGCAGCAGCCTGGTGTTGAGAAGCCTGCTGTTGGAATACCTGCTGCTGTATCGCCTGGTGTTGTGCCACCTGTTGTTGGGCCGTCTGTAACTGCGCGGCTTGAGCTTGCATGGTCTCCGTGAGTCGTCGGACGTCTTCCTGGAGCGCGGCGATGGTGTTCTCTTGTTGGGCCAGGAGTGCAGGTACGTCCGCTGGATCCATTGAACGGGGCGAAGTATTATGTAACGTTTCAGCCAGGAAGACACGGATCCAAATGCGGATTGCTGATGTTTTTATTTCTTGAGTGAATATGGAGTACTCGCACAGGTGAATAACTCCGTGTGGTGTGTGCAGTGTGTGAGTGCGGTTGTCGTGGTCAGGACGGTCCGAGTTCACGCCGGGTAGACAGATGGCTGGAGGTACAAAGGGGCTAGGCTGGAGACGAGGTCTGGAACGAGAGCAGAGGTCAAAACACAGGAGAGCAATCAGGAGATAACGCTTGGTAGATGGCATGCCAACAATACTTCGCAACCCGGAAGATAGAGGAGGAAGCTTAAATAGCGTGAAAGGGGAGGGGCGATGAGCGGCAGGTGAAACGCATCTCATGGCGATCATGTGCTGTTCCTGACATGTTGTGAACAAACCAGTTGTCTCAGGTTGAGAGAATTTAATTTAATTTGATAGATGTAAATGCACTTTACATAGTGTAACTTTTTTTTTTTTTTTTTTTTTTTTTTTACAAAGATTTCGGATTTTAAAGGATTTTATCCTGCACTGGTCTTTTGATGTGCAATAAATATCAAAAGTTAGCTAGGGTTTAGCAGCGAACGTAAATTGTTACCGGGGGTGTAAAATAGACACAGATTAAGTATTATATCCAGTACTGGTTATATCTCGATCGATCGCCAGTGGTTGGCGCCAGAGCGAACTAGTAACTCATTGAAACATAGATGTGGATCAGAGGTAAATAAACTAGATTTTTTTTTTTTTTCAGCATGAGAAATTGAATGTGTGGCGTGTGAAGACAGTCAAATGCGTGTGTCTCACGCTCAATGCGTGAGAGTTGGCAACCCTGAAGTAGTGAGTAACTATAACTAATTACTTTTTTAAAGTAACATTCCCAACACTGTTTAAATAAATGTAAAAAATGTGCCATATTTTTGTCAATTGTGATTTGTCACCACAATCGAAATTTGTCCTCCGCTTTTTACCCATCTGTGCAGTTAGAACACACACACACAAACACACACTAGTGATTACTAGGGGGCTGTGGATCACACGTGCCCAGAGTGGTGGGCAGCCCTAGCCCGGTGCCCGGGGAGCAGTTGGGGTTAGGTGCCTTGCTCAAGGGCACCTCAGTCATGGCCTCAGGCCTGGGAATCAAACCCACAAGACGAGTTCCCTAAAACCAGGTCATGACTGCCCGGTGTCAAGAGATACATTGTTACTGTTAAAAATGCACTTCCAAGATAGTGAGTATTGGGAAAAACTAATTTTGCTGCTGAATGTAACTACTAGTTGTAACTTGCAATCTAACGTAGTTATTTTTAAAATCAAGTAATCAGTATCATAACTAAGTTACTTTTTAAAGGAGAAATCAGTACTCGGATTTCTTTTTCAAGGTAACTAAGCCATCACTGGTGGCCAGGTAACAGAATACTGGACGAATAAAAAAACTACAAACGACAGAAAGTATTTGTTTGAGTGATAATAAATGTTCAGTGTTCCTTTTCAAAATAAATAAATGGAAGAATTATATTTAAATAAAAAGTAAAGCAAAGGTTTTCACAATCCGTACATTATCATAACCCCAGTCAGACACCAAGAGAACATACATTCAGAACTGAATGCTAACACTCTATTCATTACAATCATGTTCTCCGGTGGGAAACATGACAGAAGTGCATAAATACTGTCAGCAGCCTTAAAAAGAACAAATACTGAATGTAAGACACAAAAATAGTGAGTGAGAGTGAGAATGAATCAGTAGTGAACATGTGAAAGAAAAAAGTGAGTAGCCATATGAACAAACAAACAAATAAACAAACAAACAGTCCTGTTCCATGATAAAAAGCTTTAAAATTATTTTTTAAATCCCACAAAAACCAGTACAGGGCCTTTACTTCAGCAGGTGACCATGTTAACATCCACCACGCGCACGCACACACACACACACACACACACACACACACACACACACACACACACACACACACACACACACACACACAATCCCTTTCCATGTGTATCCATAATCAGAGTTTGTTCATCATTTTGCACATAGCACTGCTAATGGTGCATTGCTAAAGTGGTGGAATAAAGAGCAGCATGTAGAGAGCTATGAGAAACCTAACACACACGCACACAAACCCAACACACACACACTCATACACACACACAAACTCAACGCACACAAACCCAACACACACACACAAACCCAACACACACACAAACTCAACGCACACAAACCCAACACACACACGCACTCAAACCCAACACAGACACACACGCACACAAACCCAACACACACACACTCATACACACACAAACCCAACACACCCACACGCATACAAACCCAACACACCCACACGCACACAAACCCAACACAGACACACACGCACACAAACGCAACACACACACAAACTCAACGCACACAAACCCAACACACACACGCACACAAACCTAACACACACACACGCACTCAAACCCAACACAGACACACACGCACACAAACCCAACACACACACGCACACAAACCCAACAGACACACACACAAAAACCCAACACAGACAGACAGACACACAAATCCAATACACACACACAAACCCAACACATACACTTCCTTGACCATAGCACAGTGTTTATGTGCATGTATGTCAGTCATGGCCTGGCGGTTAGGGAACTGGTCTTGTGACTGGAGGGTCGTGGGTTTGATTCCCAGACCTGAGGCCATGACTGAGGTGCCCCTGAGCAAGGCCCTTAACCATCTATTGCTCACTTGTATAAAAAATGAGATAAAAATGTAAATCGCTCTGGATAAGGGCATTTGCCAAATGCTGTAAATGTAAATGTATGTGTAGGGAATTTCAGTAGTGGAGTGTCACCTTTAGTACCAGTGTTAGTAATACTACAGTAGATCCAAACCCACCACTTTCAACATACTCAAAAAGTGCCACATGCAGGGATTCCTGCCATTTAACAAAATCAACTCAAACAGATTCGTCATAGGCAATCAAAACCAGGGCCTATCCCCCTCAATAGCCAATGCCAGGTGTGTCACATCCACAGACATGTGCTGGTGTTCACAAGATTGGCGAGGGCGGAGCTTGAGGTCTGGAATGCGAAGTGAGGCAGCCTGGTGATATCGTGGTTCCTCAGCCTGATTTCTCTCTAGTGCAGGCTCCGCCCATTTCAGGGTGGAGGAGGCCGGGCGGGGGTTTCTCGCATCAGCAGGCATGCAGAACGAGCACATCCACCCCATCACCTGGCTCAAGCAGCTGGTGAGCCAATGACGACATAGCCAGACCTTCTCGGTAGCCAACGAGAGAGCAGGAGGAGAGGCAAATACAATAAGCCAGGAGGCCGAGTCTTTAGCCAGCGAGGAAGCATTGGTCAGAAGCCAATCGGAAACCAGCAAGCGGCATGCATCACTTCCTCTTGGAGGAGCCGATCCGCCGCACCTGCCACATCCACCGTCCACGCTGGCGGGGATGACTGTGAACTGCTTGCGGTCGGAGCTGTACTTGAAGAGCTTCTCGATCATCTTGCGGGTGACGGAGCGAGGGCCCGTGCCGGACAGCTTCAGGATCTCCTGGGTGTCGGCGGCGTAGGTGTACAGCGCCCGGAACTGGCAGCCACCAACACGGAACAGGATCATCAGGTGGTTGCACTCGCAACGCTCGATCTCCTGCGGAGAAACGCACGTCAAACACAAACCACCGCCGCCGCGGTCAGACCTCCCAGATCGGAGGATGTCTTATGCTCTCCTGAAAACATGAACACTTTGAGTGACGCTCGTGACCCCTGCCCTGACCGGGGTCGTTTCGGCGGTAACAGGCCTCAGCTCTAGGATGCCGTTCTTCTGGGCTTCGTTGACCTTGCCAGCCAGACAGCAGTGGCTTTCTGGATGATTCACACTGGACTCCTTGCACAATTTCGGGGCTGAGATTCACACACACACACACAGTCACAAGCATGTGTTTGTGTTCGTATCATTTCATATTTGACCACATGGAAACACCGGACAGATCTGACAGCTGGTTGCCTACACAGAAGTGGGGTTTTTAACCAAAGCATGCCAGCACACATCATGTATCCACTCCATACATATTGAAACATTCCAAGACTGACCTGACATCAGTGAATGAGGGATTCAGGACATGTGAGTGATCGGTCACTGTTTATTCAGCTTGGTACACTTATACTGGGCACATGCGCTTATCCAGAGACTGAGATATTAGCAGTGTGTGTGTGTGTGTGTGTGTGTATGTGTGTGTGTGTGGCCAGATCTAAATTACTTATGTAGGAGAACAAATACAGAATTAAAATGGACGACACTAGAGCAGGAATATGTGGAAGTTTCAGAAATAATAGTGAAAGATACATCAGTGATTGTTGAGGCTTGTGTTAAAGTTAATGAAACATCCCACCAGCTGCAAAGTAAAACATCAAGAAAAATACTGCTGGAGGATTAACGTGTAGAGCAACAATACTGGTCCAGTCTGAAGCTTCAGGGGAAGCTGGCTAACCTGGCATCTGCTGATCATTCAGTATCACACTCAATATTCAGAAATGCTGAAATCAGTGAGGAGGTTTTGATATTTTGATACCAACTAAATATAACCTCTCACTCTGGTATCCATCAGTCCATTCACCCTTCTGTTTGCTTCATGGCTCCACCCAGCAGTTGGAGTCTGTGGCCCACATTCTGAATGGCTGTAGTTCTCTTTAAGAGTTGCCACAAGGGGGCTGAGATGGCACTGAGAAGACAGAGACGCATGCGAACCTTCATTTTAGGTACACATTTCAATTTTATAGATATATAAATATGCACATAAATATGCACAATGCACAAATATGCACAATAATTAGGCATTAAGATAAGCATGGGTTTAAATTTTTTTCTTCCTTTCATTTTCTTCATGCAAGAGTGTAATTAATATTCATGCTGCGATTTTAGTACTTTAATTTTAAGCTTTGACTTCTGCCTTGTGTGACAGAAATTATTGATTATTGACTAATCATCATTGATTAGATCATGTTTAGTTATTATAAGAGATCATTATGAACTTTATGATTTAGTATTTGTCCATTCTGACTAAGCAGAAGGATTACAATAATGAAGTAGTGTGATTCAGTGTAACCATGTTTAGTTCATATTATGCATGTGTGCTATACGTGACCCAGGTCAGGGAGAGTGCTGAGGGTAAGAACACTGTTAACTGGTAGTCACTAGACTACTAGTCTTGGGTCATTTAGCTTTCTCTGTGTTCAACTGATACATCAGTTGCTTCCGCTAACTCTAGGGAAGTCCATATTAGGAGATACACACATGTGAGACAAAGTAGCCTGCTGGACGCTTATGTTTTGGAACATGCTGTGCTAAAGATAACCTGCTGTTAGAACTGCTGAATTGTGTTTAAGATTGTATATAAGCGGGGGACTGCCCCCCTGCCTTCAGAGTTGTCATGCTTGAATGAGACTCTTATGTCTGTGTCTGTCTTTGTCCTATTTATATATATTTATAGTTTTGTAATAAATTAATCATTTAACCACGTCTGAGTCCTCATCCATTTCCAGAAAATTTCCACAACAATAGTATAACTGCTATACGAACAGGCTCCTCTATACCATCAAAACCGTTCATTTTAGCGGACTTTGAGAGTGAAAAACGAGATATATTTTAACAAAGTAGGCTCCAAGAAATGTCGGGCGGCTCAACAGGTCGCGTCTATGATGTTTCCATATGTGGTGGTGTGCTGTGATTGGATGAGTGGAGATGTGGCGTTCTGCGGGAAATCAGGATTGGCGTTTGTTGCATTTTGGAAGGAAAGAGAGAAAGCAGGGCAGTATTACACGGCGGATGTGGCGTTTTGATAAGAATTGAATATTGGCTTTTCAAGAGTGTTCACATACCATTCTGATTCTGGCTCTAACTCATTTTTTAAAAAAAACGGCGTTTATCGCGTTTTGGAACCAAACTCTTCATATATATATATATATATATATATATATATATATATATATATATATATATATATATATATATATATATAGATTAACATACAGTATATACACACACACACACACACATTATATATATATATATATATATGTATGTATGTATGTATGTATGTATGTGTGTGTGTGTATATACTGTATGTTAATCTATACATGGCACGTAGTGTATATGACAGCTTTAATTGTCATATAGAAAATATTACCTCCAGCAATAGTATGATTATAAAGCCATAGTGGCATACCAAAATAACTAACAAACTTAACAACTTGACCCTGACAAAATACAGGGGAAAAACAACTGAAACAGTGCATGAAAACCTACTGAAACCTACATTGTTCACTCAGTGAGTAACCTCTGCAGCTTTTCTTTTTTTCTCTCTCAGCTTTTCAGCACCACCTTTACGTTTCGTAGTTTATTTAGACCAGGAGTGGCCAACCCGTCAGAGACCAAGAGCTACTTTTTTTACTGTGCTACAGCAAAGAGCCACATCATACACATGGACATGCTTGAACATCACCCATCCCTCCCCCCCCTCTCTCTCTCTCACACACACACACACACACACACACACACCTCTGCTCAGATTTATTGTAAATGTCACACACAAACAATGTGGGGGCAGTCATGGTCTGGTGGTTAGGGAACTGGTCTGGCTTTGATTCCCAGGCCTGATGCCATGACTGACGTGCCCTTGAGCAAGGCACATAACCCCAACTGCTCCCCGGGTGCTGGGCTAGGGCTGCCTACTCTGTTAAAAACGTCCTCTGTTCATCTTCATATTTTTGTTTAGATGTGCATTTTCCCTGCCATTTTGAGAACACACACACAAATTGTTTATTGAAATTATCTTGTTCTGACTAGGAAGCGGTGTTTTCATCTCACGCACAATACCGGGGTGAACTCAAGCTAAGCGAACAGCACATTAAAAACAAACACAAACTTCGATATAAACATAAGGCGTGATATGTTTCAGGACTTTGGCACGGTTGGAGGAGGTGGGCGCACACTACGCAACTGTTGTTTTCTAGGTGAAAAGTGGATCAACTCCGATATCAACATTCGTTACATCGCCACTGACCTGCGCTCACCTTTAGGAAGAAGAGAACAGACAGCGGCAGTAGTTTTGAAGCTCCCTCAGTCATCTGCGGTGCCTTTGCTGCACCTCGTATGTGGTTTATTCCAAAACGTGTGACAGAAGAACCGCGTCTCACCAACGAGACTCAAAGCACAATCACAATAGCACAGACACTTCATGCCGCTAGTCTCCCGTTTTCCACTACGCCGGTTTTAAAAGTATTAGCGGCTCGCTAGGCTTGTAAACAAACCGCGCACCACGAAGGTGTAGCAGTGTGTCGCCCTCAGAGCTGATGAACTAACCGGGCCACGGCACAGATCGTTAGTGCAGGTGAGAGCGCGGACCGGCTGGGGAGACCCATGAAACCAGGCAAAGAGCCGCAGGTTGGCCACTCCTGGTCTAGACCCTGGCTTAGACTGCTCCATCTTTACGGCAATGCGGACCTATTTTTTCCACGTTTCAGTAGTGTCAACCGTGTCGCGGAGGGATTACATGATGAGTTAGACCAGGGCTACTCAGATCAGGTCCTTTAATGAATTTGTAACGCGGCCCATCGCCCCATAAATAATAACAACAAATTACGTTCGCTTCAATTTTACATCCACTATGACAGTATTAGTACAGGTCTGAAAATTGTCTGGCCCACAGGTCAGAGCTCTCTGCCAAATCTGGCCCGCAGAAAAATAAAGTTGAATAACCCTGAGTTAGACCCTCAGCAGTGTCAGTGTGCAACTGGCGTCTCACTTGACTCGTGGGATACAAACAGGGAGATATAATTAATATGGCATTAGTATGGACAAGGCTTTTCCAGTTCGTGACTACTTGTATTAATAAGTGACACAGCTGCTGTATGTTTTCGTAGTCCAGCACCAGCTGGTCCAGTCCGCGGCCCGGTCCAACTCGTTCATGTGTTCACAGGCTCAGTCCGCGGCCGCGCTGAGCAGGTTAGTGTGACTTGAGCGGGGGAGATAATAACACCGTTAAACAGCAGCGTGACTACGGGCCGGGGACGCAGTGCGCGGCAATGGCTCCTCCACGGGCCGAGTTAAACCACAGGCGGCCGGCGGCCCACCAACCCATCGGCCCACCGGGGAAATCCTCGGTAGTAATGTATGCCAGACCGCCCCTGGTGCCCAGCGTTAGGGATAGGTCATACCATACAGTATATTACAATATATCAGCATACAGTATATGACTCTAAACCACAGTCCTTTGTTACGTATGAGGAGTGAATAGATTAGTTCTATTACGCAATTCATTCGATTTTGGTGAGCGAGTATTTGAGGCGCAACGTGACCCAACTCTTGTGTGTGGTTTCAAGACGAAAGGAGTGAAACAGGTAGGTCACCCGGTCCTGAGTCGCTTGGACGTGTGAGATGTAGTCCAGG
>NW_027506961.1:135000-180000 GCF_052324685.1 Brachyhypopomus gauderio
ATTAAATTTCCATCCCAATCGGCCCAAACTAGAGATTGACATGAGCCGGCCCATCGGGAATCCTCCCGAATCTCACGATTAGCCACTCCGGCTCTATATGTGGGTGTGTGTGCATGCATGTGTGTGTGTGTGTGTGTGTGTAGGCTGCAGTGTGACGGTAAACTCCAGAAGCAGCAGTTGGCAGACACTCAGCAGCTCCTGCAGACAGTACAGGTGGAACTGCAGGTGCACGAGCAGATCAGGGACTCCACACACACTGGCGCAGGTGCAGAGACCTCACACACACACACACACACACACACACACACACACACACACACACACACACACACACACACACACACACACAGGTGCAGAGACCTCACACACACACACACACACACACACACAGGTGCAGAGACCTCATACACACACACACACAGACACACACACACACACACAGGTGCAGAGACCTCACACACAGGTGCAGAGACCTCACACACGCACACACAGGTGCAGAGACCTCACACACACACACACACACACACACACACACACACACACACACACACACACACACACACACACACACACACACACACACACACAGGTGCAGAGACCTCACACACGCACACACACACACAGGTGCAGAGACCTCACACACACACTGGCACAGGGACAGAGATCTAACACACACAGGTGCGGAAATCACACTCATGTAGATGCAGACCTCAAACATGCAGACATGCACCCAAACACTTGCACAGTTACAGCGCTCCTTAAAGATGTGACCCAGATTAGATGGACCTTACAGACAGAAAAGGAAATTAGCTTTAAACACAGACAAATAATCTCCCACGCTGGACGTCCTATTCCCCTTCTTATATAGCAATTAACTGACAGTAGAATGAACGTGTTTGTATACCGATTTCTTTTGCACAGTGGACTTAAAATTAATCCATTTTAAATGTATAACCTGACATTTTGTGTATTTTGACCAGTAGTAATATATGGTGTGTCTGTGCATCTCCATTGGTTGGTCCAGGCGAGGGGCGTGTCAGTATGTCCCCATTGGTTGGTCCAGGTGAGGGGTGTGTCTGTGCCGACTCCGGGACGGTAGACCTCAGTGAGCTGCTGAGTGAGGTGCACAGGCTCCACCTACAGCTGGAGAGGAGCGTCCAGACCAACACGGCGCTGCTCCAGAAACTGGAGCAGCAGTTACTGACCCGCAGTGACGCGCCATCCACCATCAACATCAACTACTTACTGCCCACCACAGGTACACACACCTCTTGGTCCTCCCGATGTTTCTAGGGACTTTTTCCTTGCCACTGTCACCTCTGGCGTGCTTTAGGGATCTGGAACCATACGAGTGTAAAGCTGCTTTGTGACAACATGTGTTGTAAAAAGCACTATATAAATAAATTTGATCTTTAACAGCTGCAAACATACAGTGAGTGGAGAGAGCACTCCTACACACAGATCCTGTCTTCATGTGTGGTGTTCCCCAAGGCACCATCTTTGGTCCTTGTAAAGTTCATTAGTTTGATTCGTAGCTGATCTTTTATCATGATCTCTCTCTCTCTCTCTCTCTCTCTCTCTCTCTCTCTCTGTCTGGTTATCTCTCTCTCTCAGATGAGGGCTTTAAGTCAGAGAAGCCCCCTCAGCACTCACGCCCAGGGTCCTCCAGTCCCGCTCACGGTACGTTTGTGTTTGTACCAGTTCCCTGATCCTGTTGATGTTGCCATGGATTAAGTCCTGAAGATGTTCTCAAATGTGTGTGTGTGTGTGTGTGTGTGTGTGTGTGTGTGTGTAGACAGTGGTAGCTCTGTGGGGTGTAGCTCCCCAGCTCCCTCAAGGCTGGTGCCGGGTCACAGGTTGTGGGCGGATGGTCATGTCCGTCATGTCCTGGGCCTGGTGGAGGACTACAGCGCTCTGCGCAAACAAGCCAAGAGACTCACGGCAGACATGAACACACAGCTGCACGAGGGACACAGTGTAGGCGTGTGTGTGTGGGGTCACTGCCAGGCTCTGTCGGCTGAGCTGGAGCAGAGGGATGGTGAGTTGGGTGTGGAGAAGAGGAACTCTCTGAAGAGAGACAAGACCATCCAGGGTCTGAGCCTCCTGCTCAAGGAGAAGGAGAAAAAGGTAGCACACAGACACACACACTCAGACACACACACATACCATTACAGGGGTTTACATGTGTACCCCAGCAGTGTCATATAGGCCACCCTTTATGTTAACACTCCCTCTCTCTCTCCCTCTCTCTCTCGCTCTCTCTCTCTCTCTCAGGTTGAGGAGTTGTATGGTAATTTGGAGGAGAAGCAGAAGATTCTTGCCAAGACCAGAGAAGCACTTCACAAAGCCCAGTTTCAGAAGCACCAGGCAAGTAGACCAAATGTGTGTGTGTGTGTGTGTGTGTGTGTGTGTGTGTGTGTGTGTGTGTGTGTTGTGATCAGTTGGTGAGACACACACGTTGATACATAAACTTCACAAAATATGCGATGAGGGACAAGGGAAACATAGGGACTATAAATACACGGAACTAAACCAGACACAGGTGAAGACAATGACGACACGGGCGTGGCAGACGAGGGGAAACCATGGAGACAGACACGCAGGGAACGACAAAGACACGAGCAGGAACCCGAAGTGACAGCTAGAGAGGGGGGGCGTAGCCCTACGTAACAGCGTGGCACTTTGGAGAGGCCTTAGAACCAGTGTTAATTTTGACAGCAATTTCTTATTTAGTTTTAATCTTAGTCTTTTGACTAAAATGACATTTAGTTTTAGTCATAATTTAGTCATTGGATTTGTTTTTAGTCTTAGTCTAGTTTTAGTCGAATCATTATCATTAGAATTTAGTCGACTAATTATCAAAAGAACTAAAATAAAAACTAGACAAAAATATTGGCCAGCGACGACATTCAATCAGATCTGATTTAGCTTTTGAGAAAGGTAGGCATAAGTTTATAAGAGATCCAACCGTAACTACTTTAGCGTACATGGAGAGGCGGGACAAACCGGATAACTGTCCAATCAGTACTAACGTCAACTCAAAGTTAACTCGACAATGTCAGCAGGGAGAAAGATAAGAGGCGATATATGGATGCATTTCTCCTTTGACTTTGAGAAAAAGAAGACAGTGTGTAAACCATGTGGGACGATGATGTCGGGAAAAATACGACAAATGAAACGACATCTGCGGGCTATGGCATTGTTGTTTTTACGGCACCCAGTTTTATATAGAATGTAATATGCATTGTTCATAACAAACTCCATATGTTTTCAGGTAGAGCGGCCTACTGGTCATCAATGTTTTGTTATTGTTATGCTCAATAACTATAAGTTCAGGTCAATAAAGTTGTTTGGAAATTTGTTTTTGTATATATTGCACATACAAACAATAATATTCTATAACTCGTTAATAAATGTTTCATTTTGTGCAAGTGTATATAATGACTATTACATCTTTAATATTTTATATATTTTAGTCAACTAAATTAAAATATATTCATATTTTAGTCAACTAACTGCTTGCGTTTCAGGATGGGGACACAGCTACAGATCTTAATGTGTGTGTGTGTGTGTGTGTGTGTGTGTGTGTGTGTGTGTGTGTGTGTGTGTGTGTGTGTGTGTGTGTGTGTGTGTGTTCAGGCATGCTCACTGAAGCAGGAGGAGTTGAACAGGCTGCAGCAGACTACCAAGCAGCTGAGCGAAGATCTTCACTCCACCAAGAACAGCAGCCAAACACTTAAACACAGACTGGAGGTGATGGACCGTGAGAACAAGGTACACGCACACACAGACTAACTAAAGGTTAGAAAAGCAGGCTCTGGACCGTAAGATTGTAAGTTTGATTCCCTGGGCAACACTTTGTCCTACCTCAACACTCTTATCCTTGTGCGTGTGTGTGTGTGTGTGTGTGTGTGTGTGTGTGTGTGTGTGTGTGTGTGTGTGTGTGCGGTCACTGCCAGGCTCTCTCGGCTGAGCTGGAGCAGAGGGATGGTGAGTTGAGTGTGGAGAGGAGGAACTCTCTGAAGAGAGACAAGACCATCCAGGGTCTGAGTCTCCTGCTCAAGGAGAAGGAGGAAGAGGTAATAAACACACACATACCATTACAGGGGTTTACATGTGTACCCCAGCAGTGTCATATAGGCCACCCTTTATGTTAACACTCCCTCTCCCTCTCTCTCTCTCTCTCTCTCTCTCTCTCTCAGGTTGAGGAGTTGTATGATAATTTGGAGAAGAAAGAGAAGATTCTTGCCAAGACCAGAGAAGCACTTCACAAAGCCCAGCTTCAAAAGCACCAGGCAAGTAGACCAAACGTGTGTGTGTGTGTGTGTGTGTGTGTGTGTGTGTGTGTTGTGATCAGTTGGTGAGACACACACGTTGATACATAAACTTCACAAAATATGCGATGAGGGACAAGGGAAACATAGGGACTATAAATACACGGAACTAAACCAGACACAGGTGAAGACAATGACAACACGGGCGTGGCAGACGAGGGGAAACCATGGAGAAAGACACGCAGGGAACGACACAGACACGAGCAGGAACCCGAAGTGACAGCTAGAGAGGGGGGGCGTAGCCCTACGTAACAGCGTGGCACTTTGGAGAGGCCTTAGAACCAGTGTTAATTTTGACAGCAATTTTTATTTAGTTTTAATCTTAGTCTTTTGACTAAAATGACATTTAGTTTTAGTCATAATTTAGTCATTGGATTTGTTTTTAGTCTTAGTCTAGTTTTAGTGGACTAATTATCATTAGAATTTAGTCGACTAATTATTAAAAGAATTTAGTTGACTAAAATATTAATATATTTTAATTTAGTTGCCTAAAATATATAAAATATTAATTGTGTAATAGTCATTATTTACACTTGCACAAAATGAAACATTTATTAACGAGTTATAGAATATTATTGTTTGTATGTGCAATATATACAAAAACAAATTTCCAAACAACTTTATTGACCTGAACTTATAGTTATTGAGCATAACAATAACAAAACATTGATGACCAGTAGGCCGCTCTACCTGAAAACATGGAGTTTGTTATGAACAATGTATATTACATTCTATATAAAACTGGGTGCCGTAAAAACAACAATGCCATAGCCCGCAGATGTCGTTTCATTTGTCGTATTTTTCCCGACATCATCGTCCCACATGGTTTACACACTGTCTTCTTTTTCTCAAAGTTTTTTAAAGTTATTACATAATGTGTTCACACCTCATATTTTTGCAATTTATGCAAAACTGCACCACTTCTCTCCTGAGTCAGCTTGAGTGATTTTGGCTGAAATTTTTGGTTCCCACTGAGTGAGTGTGCTAATGTGTTGCAGCCCCCACCATGTAATAAAGACAAACACACACATATATGGCCATCTAAATAACTCAAAATCCTAACAGCTGATGAATATTTAATTAGGAGATTATCAGTGAGCTGTAATTAACATCAATAGTTAAATCTCTCTTTCTTTTACACACACACACACACACACACACACACACACACACACACACACACACACACACACACACACACACACACACACACACGCTCTTCTCTCTTTCTCTCTCAGGACTACATGAACATGGTGTGGGACCTGGAGCAGGACCGGGCGCCAGGAGGAAGTGACCTCATGCTGACCAAGCTGAGAGAGAAGCTGAGGGAGAAGGAGAAGGCTCTGGAGGTACAGTACCTCCTGCCACTCCATCAGTCACTGCTGCCATCCTGTTGAAGCAGCCTCACTAACCTCAGTGTGTGTGTGTGTGTGTAGATTGCGCTGGATGAGAAGTTTGTGGCTGTGGAGGAGAAGGAGAATGAGGTCCACATGCTTCAGCTGAGCGTGTGGGAGAAGGAGAGAGAGGTGGAGCGCCTGAACATCCTGCTTTCACACAATGAGGAGACCATCAATGTAAGCGTGTGTGTGTGTGGGTGTGTGTGTGTGGGTGTGTGGGTGTGGGTGTGTGTGTGTGTGTGTGTGTGTGTGTGGGTGTGTGTGTGTGGGTGTGTTTGTGTGGGTGTGTGGGGCAGAAAGAGGGAGCAAGAAGATTTTTGAAAGTCAGTCACACTACACCAGTACTACTTCTTTTAAGTAAGTGTGTCTGTCTGTGTGGGTGTGTGCTTGGGTGTGTATATGTATGCGGGTATGTGTATGTGTGTATGTATGCGTGCATATTGGCAGTATTGGAGGGACTGGTTTGTGTCGGGGCTGTTGCCTGGTTAACCATATATGTGTGTGTAGGGATGCACCGATTCACAATTTTCACTTCCGATACCGATTCAGATATCTGAGGCTTCGTATCGTAAAACAGTAAAACAGTGCTGAATCGACTTAAAACATTTTTTTTAACACAGACATACTGAATTACAAGTTTATTGAAAACTCTGCACCAGTACAGCACACTTAAACACACATAAAACATGGACACCCACCACCCATCCCATTACTGTAGCAACCACAGGGACTGGCCCGACTGCTAGCCAACGATACTCCCCAGACGCTAGCGGTCCATGCCGTAAAGATAAGAGGCTACCGCTCTCTAATGTTAACTGGGAAATCAGTACTGGGTCAGGATTCAGTCCTGGGATGGTCACAGTCACACCCCATGACCTCTGACATTTGATAAGGTAGCAGTCTGGGGCACTGGAATGCCAAAGGAATTTAACAGGAATTTGAAACGTGAACTGTTGTCTATTTTCAGGAGAAAGTTGACGATGTTCAGAGCGAGGCTGCGGAAGGGAGAGACGCCCACAGCCAGGACAAGCTGAAGGAGGAGGAGACAGAAATGGATGAGGAAGAGAAGAGTGGGGAGTACAGCATCGCCAAGCTAATTTTAACTTGTGTGCTGAGAGTGATTTTGGCCCGTCTTAATTAATAAAACCCTAAAAATGTGTTCAAAATGCATGTTCCAAATTATTATTATGCACAACAGTTTTCAACCTTTGCATTTTTATAAAGAACAAAAAATGGTCATTTGTGAAATTATAAGCATTAGCAGGTTATTACAATCTGAAATCAAACAGTTATCAAGTCAAAACTTTATGGTGATGTTACATTTGCACATAGGACCCCTTGTTGGAAAGGAGCTTCTGAACTCTCTGGTTTTGGATGGTATCTGCTTCTGTTGTTTTGCATGAGGACAGAATACCCTCCCAGAGCTGTTGCTTAGATGTGAACCGCCTCCCGCCATCATAGACACTCATTTTGATGATGCTCCAGAGGTTCTCAATGGGGTTGAGGTCAGGGGAGCATGGGGGCCACACCATAAGTTTGTCCCCTTTTATGCCCATAGCATCCAGAGATGCAAATGTGTTCTTTGCAGCATGAGACGGTGCATTATCATGCATGAAAATGATCTTGCTGTGGAATGCACGGTTCTTCTTCTTGAACCATGGCAGGAAGTGCTGTTTGAGAAACTCCACATACATTATGGAGGTCATCTTTACACCTTCAGGGATCCTAAAGGGGCCGACAATCTCTCTCCCCATGATTCCGGCCCAAAACACCACCTCCTCCTTGTTGGCGCGTAGCCTTGTTTGCATGGGGTGTTCATCAACCAGCCATCCTCCACTCCATCCATCTGGACCATCAAGCGTTGCACGGCACTCATTGGTGAACAAAACAATTTCTGAAGTCAGTCTTCAGGTATTGTTTGGCCCACTGGAGCCATTTCTGCTCGTGTGTAGTGGATAGAGGAGGTCGACAGGATGGCTTGCGCACAGCTGCAAACCTCTGAAGGACCTGCATCTTGTTGTTCAGGGGATGTTGAAGGCACCAGCAGCTTCAAAAACTTGTCTGCTACTATGACGAGGCATTTTTGCAGCTGCTCTTTTAACCTGACGTAACTGCCTGTTGGAAAGAGTCTTGGCAATTGTCAGGAACAGCACGTGACCACCCGACAGATTCCTTACACCTGCTGCTCGTTACTCCAATATTCACGTGTACTTAAGCTTCTTAACATCTTATTTTTCATTTTTTTATCTTTGTATTTGTGTGTGTGTGCACGTGTGCATGTGCGCGTGTGCATGTGCGTGTGTGTGTGTGTGTGTGTGTGTGTGTGGGTGTGTTATCTTGTGGAGTGTCAGGCTGTATCAGGCTCTATGCTTGTGGTTCTGGAGGAGGCGGAGCGACTCCTGAAGCTGTTCTGGAGAGTAACTCTGCTGTCAGGAGACCTCACACACATACAGCAGGTAACACACACAGTGGACAACACAAAGTTCTGCAGAATTAGGTAGCTTCTGTTTATATAAGACTAATTGCCCCCCCGTGTGCCCCTGGTACAGGAGGAGGTGTTGAGGAGTGAGGTGTCTCGGTTACAGAGCCGGCTGTCTCAGCAGGAGCGGATGCTCACAGGAGCAAACGACTGCGATCCACCAACCAGCTTCGAGAAAGCATGGAACGCATCATCATCGACCAGCGTACGGAACACACACACACACACCTGAAATCACCTAGAGAGGCCATGAAGGTCCTCATTGACCTGCAGACAGCACCCACCCACACTGAAGGAGTTTAGTGTTTGCCCCTAGTCTGGTGTTGTGCACAGCCTTACTAACCCCTCTCTCCTCTTAGTGTCCATGACTCATGGGGTGCTGAAGAAAGCCAGAGGAAACCTGGAGGTGAGTTTGTGCTCTGCCACTGTGGCCCCTCACACCTACAGAGACTCCTCACCCCTACAGAGACTCCTCACCCCTACACGGCCCCTCACCCCTACAGAGACTCCTCACCCCTACACGGCCCCTCACCCCTACAGAGACTCTTCACCCCTACACGGCCCCTCACCCCTACAGATACTCTTCACCCCTACACGGCCCCTCACCCCTACAGATACTCCTCACCCCTATAGAAGCCTCTCACTCCTACACGACCCCTCACCCCTACCTGGTGACTAAGTGCCTCAGATGCTCACCCAAGAGCAGCTCTCCTACTTCAGCTGCAGAGGGTCTCACTGTAGCTGGGATGATAGCTGGGCCTTCCCTTCTGCCTCGTGGCTGTCAGCTCTGCCGTCCACATCCCTCCTCATCCCAGCCATTTTACCGGCCGTGTTCCGAATGGTTCACTTCCACCCTCTATAGTACGAAGTGTATAGTTATACATCTATATACAGCAACTCTAGTTGAGATGTAGTGGGTAGGGTATGTGTTAAATACATGTAGTGTACAGTGGGGTAAATAAGTATTTAGTCAGTCACCAATTGTGCAAGTTCTCCCACATCATAGGTAGACCTCAACTATGAGAGACAAAATGTGAAAAAAAAATTGAGAAAATCATTTTGTCTGACTTTTAAAGAATTTATTTGCAAATAATGGTGGAAAATAAGTATTTGGTCACCTACAAACAAGCAAGATTTCTGGCTGTCACAGACCTGTAACTTTTTTTTTAAGAGGCTCCTCTTTCCCCCACACATTACCTGTATTAATGGCACCTGTTTGAAGTCGTTAACAGTATAAAAGACACCTGCCCACAACCTCAAACAGTCACACTCCAAACTCCACTATGTTGAAGACGAAAGAGCTGTCGGAGGACACCAGAAACCGAATTGTAGACCTGCACCAGGCTGGGAAGACTGAATCTGCAATAGGCAAGCAGCTTGGTGTGAAGAAATCTACTGTGGGAGCAATAATCAGAAAATGGAAGACCTACAAGACCACTACTAATCTCCCCGTGGGGAGATCTCAGCCCGTGGGGTCAAAATGATCACAAGTACGGTGAGGAAAAATCCCAGAACCACAAGGGGGGAACTAGTGAATGACCTGCAGAAAGCTGGGACCAACGTTACAAAGGCTACCATCAGCAACACACTGCGACTGTCAGGGTTGGACCCAGGCGCATTCCTCCGGTCGCCACAAGGAGGAGCCTGCGAGCTAGACCTGGGGGCAATCAGGCGCAATAGGCTGCAGGTGTTTGCAGCCTACTTAATGCGAGCAACTTCAGCAGTCCATTGCTGAAGTTGTTTGTTGTTGTTACACTCACAGCCCAAGCCGTTTGTTCTCTCTGCGTCTCATTCGCATTCTCTCTGGTTCTTTCTTGCTGAGTGTTCAGTCCCTCTCTCTTTGTCTGTCTTCTTCTCTGCTGTTTCGTTTTTCTTTTATTTCAATGTTGGTTTGTCTGCCAGTGTTCTGGTTGACAGACCGACAGGTAACCCAGGTAGAAGCTTCAGGTCTTGCACCTGAGCTTCACGTTCCCTCCCTTGCCTCTTATATTACTCCTGACACGTTGAGCTGTTCTCCGTGTATTTTTGGTTTTCCCCGTCTTTCTTTTCAGTGACGCGTTGATTATTATTCCGCGTGTTTTCCGTTTGTTATTTATTTACCTGGTTTGTCGCACGTCGAGACTTATCCGTGTCGTTCTGCTGTTATCCCTTCTGGGTTTTTGTTTTCGTTTTCTCGCAATCGCGGAGGTTTCTGTTGGCTGTTTTTAGCATTCAGTTTTAGAGGTTTGCACTTGAGTCCACATCACGTTAAAACCAGCGCGTCACCGCCGTGTTCGGAGGCGACGCGTTACAACGACGCCAGGGACTCAGATCTTGCAGTTCCAGACGTGTCCCCCTGCTTAAGCCAGTCCATATCCAGGCACATCTGAAGTTTGCTAGAGAACATTTGGATGTTCCAGAAGAGTATTGGGAGAATGTCATATGGTCAGATGAAACCAAAGTAGAACTATTTGGTAAAAACACAACTCGTCGTGTTTGGAGGACAGTGAATGCTGAGTTGCATCCAAAGAACACCATACCAACTGTGAAGCATGGGGGTGGCAACATCATGCTTTGGGGCTGTTTCTCTGCAAAGGGACCAGGACGACTGGTCCGTGTACATGAAAGAATGAATGGGGCCATGTATTGTGAGATTTTGGGTGCAAACCTCCTTCCATCAGCAAGGGCAATGAAGATGAAACGTGGCTGGGTCTTTCAGCATGATAATGATCCCAAGCACACTGCCAGGGCAACAAAGGAGTGGCTTCGTAAGAAACATTTCAAAGTCCTGGAGTGGCCTAGCCAGTCTCCCGATCTCAACCCCATCGAAAACGTTTGGAGGGAGTTAAAAGTCCGTGTTGCCCGCCGACAGCCCCAAAACATCACTGCTCTAGAGGAGATCTGCATGGAGGAATGGGCCAACATACCAGCAACAGTGTGTGCCAACCTTGTGAAGACTTACAGAAAACGTTTGACCTCTGTCATTGCCAACAGAGGATATACAACAAAGTATTGAGATGAACTTTTGTTACTGACCAAATACTTATTTTCCACCATTATTTGCAAATAAATTCTTTAAAAGTCAGACAAAATGATTTTCTCAATTTTTTTTTCACATTTTGTCTCTCATAGTTGAGGTCTACCTATGATGTCAATTACCGGCCTCGCTCATCTTTTTAAGTGGGAGAACTTGCACAATTGGTGACTGACTAAATACTTATTTTCCCCACTGTATATGGAACAGACGTGGAGTATGATGGCATTATTAGTGACATCTCGTGTGTAACTTTTCTGTTATAGTCTAATTATGGCAGCATTTTTGGGCTAGAAGGCCTTCGAGTAGTGTGTGTGTGTGTGTGTGTGTGTGTGTGTGTGTGTGTGTGTGTGTGTGTGTGTGTGTGTGTATGTCTGTGCATGAGGGGGTGTTTTTTTTTGTTTTTGCATGACATTCACAGCATGTGAATTCCTCAGATTCCTCACACACACACACACACACACACACACACACACACACAACCCTGGCTTCCGTACAGCTCACTTAGCAAAGAAACAGTGCCTAACCTTCTTCTTCACATCTTTGGTTCTAACTTCAGTGGATCGTGCATGTCCGTATGAGTTCGTCTGCACTCAGAGAGCCGGACCATCACACCGCACCCCTGTTCCATTCCTCTACTAGGACATCACCCTGAATGCCCAGTGAGTGGTCGGTCAGCAGGCCCCTCCCCCAGGATGGACTCCACTGAGGATCAGCACACTGACATAACATGAACATAAATGGCTTTCACAAATATTCTTGCTTGTCTTCTTGCCTGTTAAAGGTACTCTGATGCAGTTCTACAGACACAAAGTGAATTTGCACACTCATAAAATATAGATTTTGCTCAAGGGATACAAAACAAAACGTTTTAACTAGTAATTGCTGCTGTTAAAAAAAGGATTTTCATCTGTAAATATTTAATGTCATTTAGTTTTGTATTTAATGCCTTTTTCTTTTAATGGTTTTGACTGAGCCTCCAAATGTGTAACTGGCTGTTAGACTTTCTGACTGGGAGACCACAGGCAGTACGGGTCGGCAGCAACTCATCCAGTACCATCGTGCTTAACGCAGGGGTGCCTCAAGGATGCGTACTGAGCCCCCTTCTATTCACTCTGATGACACACGACTGCACACCAACATACAGCTCCAACTTCTTTAAGTTTGCGGATGATACAACTGTGGAGGGTTTCATCAACAACAACAACGACGAGACATTACAGAAGTGAGGTGAGCCGCCTGGCCGGGTGGTGTGGTCACAACAACCCATCTCTGAATGCGGAAAAGACAAAGGAGATAGTTGTGGATAGTTGTTGCCCTCCCAGCATGCTCCTCTGAACATCAATGGTACTGCTGTGGAGAGAGTGAGCAGCACCAAGTTCCTGGGTGTAGACATCTCAGAGAACACCACATCTCTAGCCAAGAAAGCCCACCAGCGCCTGTACTTTCTCCGCAAGCTGAGAAGAGCCAGTGCTCCACCCCCCATCTTGTGCACCTTCTATAGGGGAGCCATCGAGAACATCATGACCAGCTGCATCATAGTGTGGTACGGCACCTGCACAGCATCCTGTCGCAAGTCCCTCCAGCGCATCGTGAGAGCAGCTGAGAGGATCGTGGGCACCTCATTCCCTTCTCTACAAGACCTTCACAACTCCCACCTCACTCGGAAAGCCCTAAACATAGTGGGTGATCCGACACACCCCATGTACAGCTACTTCAAATTTACATCTATCAAATTAAATTAAATTCTCTCAACCTGAGACAACTGGTTTGTTCACAACAGAAGTAAACTTAACAATAAAACCTCTATTCTTAATTAAATAAATCAAATACCCAGTCTGGTAGACATTCAGGAACTTCAGGTATTTTCTTAAATAATGTTTATATCGCCACCTTGAAACTGCTAATTTTTCTTCAGCTTGCTCCTGACTCACCATTTCTGCCTCTTCTCCGTTTGTGTCATGCTTCGGCACGCGTGTAACAACACTGGCTCTGATTGGCTACCATAACGCTGCCTTAGCCAATCGCTTACTTGTTAAGTTAAACAGGTGTTACACCGAGAACTGTGACCTATCGAGATCTGTTACTCCTCACTAGCCTGGACAGCGGTCCGCTCGGATTACTGTTAGTATATCAATATATAGTAACGCACTGCTTTTAATGACCAGTAACGTCAACGGCATTGTATCGACAGGAAAAGTAATAAATTATATTATCCTGTTACTGACAAAATGACGGCGTTACCTAACGCCGTTATTTTTATCTGCGTTATTCGCAACACTGGAAATAACACATCGTATTTACGTAGTTAATAAATAATCCTAATAAAAATATTTCATATCTACCTTTAAGTCCTATGTGACGCACTAGTATGTATAATTTTCCCTTCTTTCTTTTGTTATTCATATATTTTCTCTGATTTATTTTGGAGACTGCATACATTCTAACCCAATCACATTCAGGCGGAGGACCACCGGGCAAGCCTCTTAGCGCATTTTGTGAGGTGGTGCAGCGTATCGTGCGGTGATCTGTGGAGTGGAGGGGGGTGAGGATCCTGCATTAATGAAATTCGAACACTTATCTCAAAGGTAAAGTTTTTATCATTTATTTAGATTTGAACACAAACACTGATGCTAATTGTCACTTCAAAATTATTGCATCCGTCAGTAATAAAGACGCTGCTCGTGCTCCCGACCCTGCTGGGTTGAGCGCAGATTCTCCATCTGCCCCTTCCTCTTTGACAGCGCTTCCAAACACCTCAAGTCATGAATGGCAGGAGGAAGAGTGGGCGTCTGAAGGAGGTCTGGCAGAGGACTCGCTCCCAAATGACATGCAAGAACTGAAAAGGCAGAAGTTAAAGCTTCAAATTAAAGTATTAAAATTGCAGCATGAATATTACACTCTTGCACTAAAAAAACAAAAGGAAGAACAAATAACTTAAACCCATGCTTATGTTAATGCCTAAATATTGTGCATATTTATACATAAAATTGAAATGTACCTACAATGAAGGTTTGCAAAGTGTTGTCTGAAGCCTGTCGCATCACGTGTGCTGGCAGGGGGGCTCTCATCTCCATTTCCATCACTGTCATCACGGTTCTCCAGTGTTGGGTGGGGACGGATGTTGTGCTTCTTGCAAATATTATGCAGTATTGCACATGCCATTATGATTCGGCATACTTTTTCCGGACAGTACCGAATTTCAGAATGTAAATGTGGAATCTGCGCTTCCATTGGCCAATCCCTCTCTCTGCCACACCTCGTGTAGTACGGTGTGCCCTGTGAGAGGAGTTCAATAAAACTAATTAGCTACAGCTATAGCTATTGTTATGTTACTGCTGGGATGCATACGTGTTCTGTTTCAGGAATGAAGTGGATCCAGGTTCCAGACCGGGATTTGTGCAAACCTCTCTCCTAATTGGGATGCTGCTCCGCCCTAGGAGGACGGCCACAGGATATAAGGACAGCAGACAGGAGGGAAGGCAGATACTACAGGCCAGCAGCTGTAGTGGCAGCTTGGGGGCACGTTTGATACATTGTGCAGACTTTTGTGTTGCATTGGCCTGACTTGTTGGCGTGGCTGTTTTAGTAAGGTTGTATTCATATGTGATCCTACCTGTTATGTGGTGTTCTGTGTTGTCCTTCATTTTCCTCCCTCCCCTCTGGTTAGTAGGAAGTGACTGCCATGTTGTTTTGGGTTGGTTTTGTCTTTGTTTGTTGGTAGGGAGATAGATTTGTGTGTTTTCTGTTTGGGATTAGATGTAGATGTATTTCCTTTCTAGTAGGGATGCACCGAAATGAAAATTCTTAGCCGAAACCGAAAACCGAAAATGAGGAAACCAAGGCCGAAAGCCGAAAACCGAAACACCGAAATACATAAAGCACTTTGAGTTACATGTATGTATGAAAGGTGCTATACAAATAAAGATTATTATTATTATGCCAATTATTAGTAACATTGGATTTATGGCTAACCTCACTAAAATCAAGGCATTGCTATTCAAAGAATAAATCAACTACAAAATTTGATTTGTATATATTTATTTAGCACTGACATTACAGTAATGCATATTATAAAATAAAATTAGTGGTGGGCCGTTAACGGCGATACCGCTGACAACGGCCGACCACTAATTAAATTAAACTCGCTTGCAGACCGTTTTTATCTTAGAGGATAAATATATGTATTTTATACGAGTTAAATTTAGTTATAACTGACTGGCCTGAAAGATAAATATAAATTCTCTCATAAAAACGTGACGTGAGTTGCAACAACATTAAACAGCTCGGGTAAACACACTTCTGAGAAATGTCGTCTGCTCGGCAAAACATAACGGGGCTCAATGTGCTCCATTAGCCTACGAAATCCCTACGACAGAGAACGGCTGATCGTCTAAGGCAACGAGTTCCATAATTTTTGGTGTAATGTCTTTTGCCTCGGCGCCATCACTGGAAAACTTTTTTGCTAGCTTTATCCAAATAAGCGCGTGCAGGTGGCGATTTTTGCTCGCGTCATCACAGCACATTGTTTCGGCCGTGTTGTTTCGGTGATGAAAGTATTTCGGCCGAAAACCGAAAATGCAAATTTAAGCCATTTCGGCCGAAAATTTTCGGTGGCCGAATTTTCGGTGCATCCCTACTTTCTAGTGTGGGGTTTGTTTATTATGTTGGCATACGTCACTTCTGAAATAATACCAGAGTTGTTTGGTGTATGCATAAGTATTTCTTTTTTATATGATTATAAATATATTGACTGAACGCCTATTAATATATACAATGTATCTAATACAATCACGCTATAAGTAGAACCCGTGTGTGCTGTCTTTATTCAGTATCAAAAATAATTATTTTTGTCACCTTGGACGCTGTTGTGGCCTATAGCCTAGAATGGGTCATAACACTATAGCTAAATTAGTATTATTCACAGAAAATACATATGGATGAAATAATAAACATACCTGTTGTAGTTGATTTGGGCTTCCGTCACTGCTCTGAAAAACGGCATGAGCAGCCACCTGCGTAAAGGATATCCTTTATCACCTAAGAGATGACATCCAGGTGGCACAAGTCCTGTTTCAAAAAGTTGGTTCAGGGCGCTTTCATTAAAAACCCGAGCGTCATGGGGTGACCTGGGCCATTTGGGTACAACATCTAAAATGTTGTATTCTGCATCAAACACAATTTGAGTGTTGATGCTATGGTACCTCTTTCTGTTCACATAAACATCCTCATTAATGCTGGGAGCAATTATCTTTATGTGAGTGCCATCAATTGTACCTACAACTCCTGGAAATCCAGCTATCTGCATAAACTGGGTTTGCTTCTGTTGGATGACACGGGGTGTTGTTTGGAAAGTCAATAAAAAGGGTTACAGTGTGTGGCGCTGTAAGTGCCATAATTGTTTGCATGACGACTCGGCTAATTGTTGGTTGGGATGGTCCCAAATCATCAGCACTACACTGCTGCATTTTTCCTGTAGCAAGAAAACGAAGCATCAGCACTACTTTTAATTCAGCTGGGATGGCGTTGCTGCATGTAGTTGAAGGTGAGATGACATCTCTCACCAAGTCTGTGACAATGATGATTCCTGCTCTTTCCAGTCTATATCGTTTGATTAATTGAAAGTCATCAAACGTTTCCAAGACATTCTTCCTCTCTTGGAAGGTTCGGACACGTCTCTGTCTTCTCAGTGCCATCTCAGCCCCCTGGTGGCAACTCTTAACAACTTAAAAGTCCTCTGGAGCAGTCTTAACTTTTCGGGAGAGTAAGAGTGATTCTTATACTTTAGAGTTTTGATAACTGGCACTTACACTTAACTCTGTGAGTAGGAGCAAATCTAAGAATTTTTCAGCACTTAAGTCCAAAATTACTCCTAAGAATGCTGCTAAGAATTGACTTATGTCTAAAATAATTCTTAGTTAAAAGCTGAGACTAAAAGTTAGTTATCAAGCCTTTCAGTCTCACTTTAAGCGAAGTGTAGGAGCAATTCGTAAGTGTCAGTCTCAGAGCTGATTTACGACACCTGGCTGTGCCGCAAAGCTGATCCTGGATGACATTGTTTCAAAACCCCCTGCAAGAACCAATCGCTGGATCGGATTTTATGTTCAATAATATTTTCTGAGAAATGTAAAGATAAAATTCTTAAAATGTTGAAATACCTTCACATTTAAAGGGTCTAATCAGTGGCTGTGGAGAGGAAAGCACAGGCTAGCTGAGGGCATGCATAATATAGACAGAGTTTCCAATGGAGTGGTTGGTTATATTATGGTGGTACAGTATTTAAAATATTAGGATAATTGAATTCAATGTGTGTTGTAGTGCACAATGCACATATATTACTGGCAGCATTGAGCATGCATTAACAGTAGCAGTGAGCCTACTTTAGTCGCCAGTGAGGACAGTATTGATATACTTGGCTAGGGAGTGTTTGATAGTGCAGCAGGTAAATCAATATGGAACTGGTGGCACTGAGAATGCATTAATTGTGCCAGCTAAGTTGGGCACAGCCTTTGTTCCCAGGAAGGATTTTCTGGTTTAGAAACTGATTAGCTGTACAGCAGGTAAATACAGGAAGTTTTTGGGGCAGTCATGGCCTGGTGATAGGGAACTGGTCTTGTGACCGGAGGGTCGTGGGTTCGACTCCCAGGCCTGAGGCCATGACTGAGGTGCCCTTGAGCAAGGCACCTAACCCCAACTGCTCCCCGGGCACCGGGCTAGGGCTGCCCACCGCTCTGGGCATGTGTGCACCACAGCCCCCTAGTAATCACTAGTGTGTGTGTGTTCTAACTGCACAGATGGGTAAAAAGCGGAGGACAAATTTTGATTGCGGTGTAAAAATCACAATTGACAAAATATGGCACATTTACATTTAATATCTGCTGGTGATGCTCATATAGAACTGGTGGCACGATGCACATAGTAAAAGCGGGGCAGGGTATGACCTTAGTAAACAGGGAGACCAACATGGATGACATAATTTAGTGACTGTTAGGACAGTACAATCTGCATCATGGCTCTCCATGTTCATAATGAAGATTTTCGCCTGAAATTATCTCCTTTAATGCAGTGAGGCCTGTTTGACTTGACACAATTAAGGTGGACAATGATGGTTTATTAGGTTGCAATTACCCTCTCAGAGAAGCTATAAAGGGTTATGAATAAGGGGATTTGAAATTGATTGCAGATATAGGTGGAACACTTCAGGTCTCTCAACTCAGTCACCAACTCTATGTATTTCAACCAAATCCACATATTCTTTTTTTTTTTTTTTTTTACTTTTACTTTTTATTTGTAAACATCTTTTAAGTTCAAGGCATACATTTAACCATGTAGTAAGAGGGTTGCAATATAAAAAACACAAAAAAACAAAAGGAAAAAAAAAATTATAATAAATAAAAAATAAATAAAACACGATGTGAGGTCATATTTAAATCAGGAGTCAACATGGGCTATTCTTCCTATTAGCTAAGTAAGCACGCCACTTTCCCCATTGTTTTTCTCCCAACTACTTCTGAAGTCGAATGAAGAAAGTCTCGCCAGATTAAGGAATTTGTAGTGGATAACTGTGTTTTTCAGGCTCTAAGCCACATGTCCTCAGTTATTTCAATGTCCAGTTCCTTGTTTCATAGTCTATGTCTGCCAGTCTCGTTAGTTGAGTTTGGATTTAGAAGCTGTGCTAAGGCTAGCTATGAAAGAATTACCAAAAGTAGTGGTTGTGGAGAGGAAAGCACAGGGGCAGGCATCATATAGACATTTATGATGGTGTGATTGTCTATAGAGGGGAAGAGAAATAGGGATATATAGGGAACTTACCAGCAGCATTTTTTACTTGAAAATCAAATACAAATACTTGTTATTCAGTAAAGTATTTCAGTCTTGCTTTGCAGTCTTTCTGAGTTATAAGCCATTTTTGCCTAGTTATTCATCGTTGAGGAACTGTAAGGCAATGTAAGATGCATTAACAAGCAGTGATGGCTAAGTTACCTTGAGAAAGTAATCCGATTACTGATTACTGATTACTCCTTTTAAAAGTAACTTAGTTACGTTACATATTACTTGATTTTAAAAGTAACTACGTTAGATTACAAGTTACTTTAATAGTTACATTCAGCAGCAAAATAAATTTTTCCAATACTCACTTTATTGGAAGTGCATTTTTAACAGTAACAATGTATTGAAGCAGGTTCGGTAACCGAGGCAGAAACTGCTTAATCCAAAAATCCCGAGGAGGGAAACTTTATTGATAACGCAACCCTGGCGCGCGCAGGCTCCGCCCCCCCAGTGTCACTTAAAGGGCAAGACTCGCCGTGAGGAGTAGTATGGAAGAAAAATAGTTCCATCGGATTTTGAATTCGTATTTGAAGCACTGAATTTGTTTGCCCTTGAATTTGAAGCTCTGAATTTTTTTTGCACTGAAATTATGCATCTGAATTTTGTTGCCTTTGAATTTAATGCTTATTAAAATACAATGAAAAAAAATTCGAGCGTTAAAAAATTCAAAAGATTTTTTTTCAAGTTGCTCGAATTCGATTGGTCAAATTTGGCTCACAAAATACGCGTGCAAAATTTCGCGTGCTAAAATACGAGTTCAAAGATATTCAGAGTAAACATCCGGGACACAAAGGATGAGCAATCGATTCAAGACTCCAATCGAACCAAATCCAACCAATCACGCTCCACTGGTCACGGCGCTGTTTGAAGCCACAGGCGGAGAGAGAAAGTGAGTTATGTCGGCGCACGGGATCGGCTCCTCTTCGGTGAGTGTATTTACTCCTTTATTTGTCTATTGTGGTGTTTATGATTCAGTAAGATACAGTAAACGACGTGTTGCACATCAGAGGTTTGCGCTGGACTGATCTTTTTTTTAACTCGCTATGTAGTCAACATAGCTGCGTATGTGTGTGTCCGTCAGTCCACACTGTGCTTTATGATATTATATTTATCATAAAATCATTACATTCGTTTATTATTTCCTTACCAGTCGAGTAGTTTACAACTGTTTTAAACTCTCCGTGGGGTAATGGTTAGTGACGAGAGCTTCGGACAAAACGGGCCTGGGTTCGACACCCGCGACTGACGAGCGATTTGTTCTAATTAATATTTTTTATTCATTTATATATATACTGGACCGGCGCCAGGACATATACAGTGGGGGTGGCGGCGTGTGACGATTGTTAAGCGGGCAAGGGGGCGGTAGCAATAGTAAAATAAATGGGTCTTATTATTTAAATTGAGGGGGCGGGACACCTCGCCTGAGGGGGCGACGCCCTTTTTTGAAGTGGAAGTTTCAGAACTTGAGTGCAAGTTGTTTTGTTTTTTTAATACAAGGTATTTCAGTTTGATCATATTCCAGGATTGAAAGGTTGTGGTGAGATCTATGGGTAGCTGTAACAAGCATCTACTATGATGTTCTCCATTACCTTGAAGGAGAGGGCTCAGCATTTCCAACATTACACACATCTTCTGTTGCCACTACGTGTTCCTACCACGCCTGCAGGAAGACCTAGATACTTTTTGTAGTGGTTGGGACAATCATCCAATAAGAACAGAGAGCCACATGACCCCTAATCAACTGTGGGTGCTGGGTCATTCACATCACCCAATTCCTGCAGCAGATAGCACAGAGGTACATGCAAGTGTAATATGATTTTAACAAATAGTGTGGTTTATGTATAAAGTTTGGAAGTGGCTATTTTATCCACATAAGTGTATACAACTTATTTGTAGGGAATGGAGATTCCCAATATTGAGTGGGACAACACTGGACTTCCCATTGATGACCACTCAAATATCATTGTCCCACACACAGAATGCCCACTGACAGATGAACAGATGACAGCTTTGAGAGATGCAGTTAACCCAGGAGCTGCATCCCAGTCCTCTGGCTGTGATCTTTACATTTCTGCTGTCCAGTTTTGTGAGAATTTCCTGTCTATTTGAAACAACTGGTCTGAGAATTGGAATAAAATAACATCTTTACAAAGTTAAGACCATATGAATGAAAAATTAATGGCAAATTTTGTCATCAGTTTTAGTTTGAGTAATAAAAAAAACAATAAAAAACTGAGATGCAGCTTCATTAATTTTTTTAATTATTTACAGAGTAGGAGACATTGCAGTAAATGGATACAATCAAAAGTTGTTTGATTGCCCAATTTTGTTATTCTGATGTTTGACATAAAGGTAAAAATTATACACCACAGAAAATAAAACTAATTAAAACTCATGCTTGACTCACTTTCATTTTATTAAGAGTTGAAGTTTTCAAAAATGAGTTAGTCAAATTCCCTTCTGCCTCTTTTGGAAAAAGCAAGGCCACTGTCAGGTCGTCGAGTGAGCACTGTCCACATTGGGGATTCTTTAATCCCTCGTCTAATGCCCGGTTCACACTACACGACTTTTCAGTCGCCAGGTTTTTGTGCCGTTCGCACTACACGAGTGGTCGTGCTGTAATCGCAAGTCTTTCAGTTGTTGTGGCTTTCACACTACATGACTGATCGGCGACGCGGGCTCACGAATTACACGACTGGGGAACTGGGGAATCGCCGACTCATCTGGCTGCCGTCCAAAAACACGAGAACACGAAAACGAAACTCTCGCCAGAACCAGCAACACCACATAGAAGAAAAAAACAATGTACATGTACTCCACATTTTCGTTATTATTTTTTTTTTTTACCGTTTAAACACTCCATAGTCCCAAGTTGCCAGAATTATTTCATCTCTCCGTTGCAGTGAACATAGATATAATCAATCGCACTATTTCTCCAGTGCTGTCACAATAACTTAAACACAGTGTTGTAGTAAAGTTGTAAGAAAGGTGAGGAGTTTGTGTGTTTACTGGGTTACTGTTTTGAAAGCATTCTTGAAAGTTTTTTACATTCTTCAGAGATATCTTCAGTGGTGCCGCGGTTCTCTCTCCGCGTTCCCATTGGCTGTAGCTAGACGCTGCTGCCGACTCTCAGTCGCCGACTGCTAGATATTAAACATGCTAGATATCTGCCGGTCGTCTGCGACGAGTCGGCGACGGCTCGGCGAGCGTCTTTCAGCAGTTCACACGAGTGATCGCCGATTTGCCTCCGACCACAGTTTCTGTCGCCGATCAGTCGGTGACTGAAAAACCAGCCTAAAATCGTGTAGTGTGAACCGGGCATTAACTGCTTGATCTGTCTTGTGACGTCCAACTACCTGTTTAGAGTAATAAACAGAAGAGAAAATGAAAAAATAAATTCCTTATCCAAAAGTAAACTCAGAGAGAAAGATTTTATACATATAATAATAATTTAAAAAAACAAATCGCTCGTCAGGCCCGTTTTGTCCGGAAGGAAGTAATAAACGAATGTAATGATTTTATGATAAATATAATATCATAAAGCACAGTGTGGACTGACGGACACACACATACGCAGCTACGTTGACTACATAGCGAGTTCAGAGCGAGTTAAAAAAAGATCAGTCCAGCGCAAACCTCTGATGTGCAACACGTCGTTTACTGTATCTTACTGAATCTTAAAAACACCACAATAGACAAATAAAGGAGTAAATACACTCACCGAAGAGGAGCCGATCCCGTGCGCCGACATAACTCACTTTCTCTCTCCGCCTGTGGCTTCAAACAGCGCCGTGACCAGTGGAGCGTGATTGGTTGGATTTGGTTCGATTGGAGTCTTGAATCGATTGCTCATCCTTTGTGTCCCGGATGTTTACTCTGAATATCTTTGAACTCGTATTTTAGCACGCGAAATTTTGCACGCGTATTTTGTGAGCCAAATTTGACCAATCGAATTCGAGCAACTTAAAAAAATTCAAAAGATTTTTTTTCACGCTCGAATTTTTTTTCATTGTATTTTAATAAGCATTAAATTCAAAGGCAACAAAATTCAGATGCATAATTTCAGTGCAAAAAAAATTCAGAGCTTCAAATTCAAGGGCAAACAAATTCAGTGCTTCAAATACGAATTCAAAATCCGATGGAACTATTTTTCTTCCATAAGTAGGAGTCGCTACAGTATCTCCTGACATTACGTTTGTGTAGCTGCGCGGTATTATTTGTAAATTTATTTGTAAACGTAATACAAGCGAACTGGGGTGGGTTTCCCGAAACATTCGTAGCGCCAAGTACTTCGTAACCTCTTATGAAACGTACGAGGTTAAGAAGTACTTAGCACTACGAACGTTTCGGGAAACCCACCCCAGTTCAGTCAGACAGCTTGGGAAACGAAATACCATTACAATTTCAAGCATTTTAAAGTAGGCGACGTTAGTCAAAATTCCAGCACTTTTCAAACGTGGAACACAAAGCAACATTAAAATTGGTCAGATAAATGTTCCTTCCCCTGTTTTTGAGGGGTGTTTCTTTACACTACCACATATCGTTACGGGAGGACACTGCACAGAATGACTTGTAAAACGTGCTCGCGCTCTCACAGGGTCGCGCGCAGCGTGCGGAGTCGAGCGCTACGGTCAGACGCAAAAGTAGAACTGAGCCAAGAAGAAAGCAAAAATATATATTTTACTAGGGAAAATATAAATAGTAACGCACAGTTATTTGGATAAGTAACTTTAATCTGATTACTGGACTAGAAATAGTAGCGCGTTATATTACTCGTTACCGAAAAAAGTGGTAAGATTAGAGTAACGCGTTACTAAGTAACGCGTTACTGACATCACTGTTAACAAGCACTGCATATAATTAATTGATACACAACAGTTTCAAATATAAAACAGAATGTCAGAGCGGGCCCCAGCGCTGCCCCGCCCATGACCACCAGAGGGCGCTAGCGGTCTTCTGTCAGGGCAGGTCCCTCCTCCACACATGCCATGACTACCAGAGGGCGTTCGCATTCCACAACTCGCAATCAGCGTACGTGACCCGCAGCCGGTTTTCTTCGCAGAGTTGTTTGGTCTTTCAGGCGGTCAGCCGGTATCGTGGGTTTCGTTCTCCGATTCATTCTCTTCAGTGTTTTTCTCTTCACTTTCTCCTGTATCTTCGAGTTTTATCTCCTGCGCCTTTTGGCCCATCTCAAGTTTTCCCCCCGCTGTATTCTTCCTGTCCGGTTTTTTGTTTTCATTCAGCTAGGGTTTTGTATTTCGCCATTATTGGTCAGGTAGTCGTTTTTTTCCCGGACGTTTTTTGTTTACTTACCTCTCTCTCTCTCTCTCTCGTTTTCGCGTTGAAGTTTATCCGCGTTCTTCAGTTGTTAAGATTTGTGTTTCGTTTTCCTTGTTTTTAGTACTTACCGCGCGTCGAGTTCTCTCCGCGTTTTTTCTCGGTTTTTCGTGTTTAACCCTTGGTGTATATTTGTTTATGGTTTGGCATTTGGGTCCCTTTGACTAAACATCAAGCAGTGTGTTCGCGTGCGCACCTCCTGCCTAACGTACTAGTTTTTAAATATCAATATACATTACCTTCACAAATTCATTATATACATTACCTTCACATAAATTCACAAATGACCATTTTTTTGTTCTTTATAAAAATGCAAAGGTTGAAAACTGTTGTGCATAATAATAATTTGGAACATGCATTTTGAACACATTTTGAGTGTTTTATTAATTAAGACTGGCCAAAAGCACTCTCAGCACACAAGTTAAGATTAGGTATGCGATGCTGTACTCCCCACGCTTCCCTTCCTCATCTGTATCTTTCTCCTCCCCCTTCAGCTTGTCCTGGCTGTGGGCGCCTCTCCCTTCCGCAACCTCGCTAGTGATGGGCAAATGAAGCCTCTTGAAGCAATGAAGCTTTCCAACCCTTTGCTTTGCAAAAAGGTTCATTACTCGAGGCTTCATTCATCACTCACTAGTGACATCTGCTGGTGAAACTGTAACAGCCTCGTCATTCAGTTGGATCATACTTTCAAAAATTTGTAAATGCAATATTGTCACAAAGTTTCCATCAAACTCATGTTTAGTAACAGGAGAATCAATTAAATCATACTTAATTGTCATGTTTTAATTATTAAAATGATTTGTAGCCAATCTAATCCTTGACCATTAGTGGTTGTGTTGGGTTTTCTTGTATGTCATGAACGTATTTGACAATGAAGATATGTTGTACTTTACTATATTGGGAATTGAGTGGTTGTTGAGGCAGACTGAATATTTTGAGTTAGAAACTGATTAAAAAAAAAACAAAATGTGTTTTAAATAATTGCTTCTTGGGGGTTCTAGATCTGGTTTGGTAGTCATGGCCTGGTGGTTAGGGAAGGGAAGTGGTTATGGAACTGGTCTTGTAACCGGAGGGTCGTGGGTTCGATTCCCAGACCTGAGGCCATGACTGAGGCGCCCCTTAACCCTCAATTGTTCACTTATATAAAAATGAGATAAAATGTAAGTCGCTCTGGATAAGGGCGTCTGCCAAAAGTAAAATGTTTTTAACATTACAAATAAGGTTTGCCTCTTCCAATGGTTTTTAGTCTGTTTTTGATGTGTGAATCTGATGTACATCCTGATCAACCAAAAAGAATTTAGAACGTTCCAGATTTTAAATTTAACCACCTTCTACAACACGAAGCAACAGGGTTCATAGCGCTTTTATTTTGAAAAACGATACGCAAAATGAAGCAATGACAACAGTTCACGTTTCAAATTCCTGTTAAATTCCTTTGGCATTCCAGTGCCCCAGACTGCTACCTTATCAAATGTCAGAGGTCATGGGGTGTGACTGTGACCATCCCAGGACTGAATCCTGACCCAGTACTGATTTCCCAGTTAACATTAGAGAGCGGTAGCCTCTTATCTTTACGGCATGGACCGCTAGCGTCTGGGGAGCATCGTTGGCTAGCAGTCGGGCCAGTCCCTGTGGTTGCTACAGTAATGGGATGGGTGGTGGGTGTCCATGTTTTATGTGTGTTTAAGTGTGCTGTACTGGTGCAGAGTTTTCAATAAACTTGTAATTCAGTATGTCTGTGTTTAAAAAACAATGTTTTAAGTCAATTCAGCACTGTTTTACTCAGCACTGTTTTAATCAGATCGGTATCGGCCGATGCGAAGCCTCAGATATCTGAATCGGTATCGGAAGTGAAAAACGTGAATCGGTGCATCCCTACACACACATGGTTAACCAGGCAACAGCCCCGACACAAACCAGTCCCGCCAATATGCTAATTATTAGAATATTAATGCTAATATTTTAATGAGCTTTCAGAAGTCAGTATTCTAACAGACACAGACGTGTGCCACACGTGCACAATCATTTACATTTATGGCATTTGGCAGACGCCCTTATCCAGAGCAACTTACTTTTTTTTTTTATCTCATTTTTATACAAGGGAGCCATTGAGGGTTAAGGGCCTTGCTCAGGGGCACCTCAGTCATGGCCTCAGGTCTGGGGATCAAACCCACTACCCTTCGGTCACAAGACCAGTTTCCTGACCACCAGGCCATGACTGCCCCTCAGGTTTAATCCTGAGGTCTGAGAGAAAGGTCAAAGGTCTCACGTTAATGACGGCATCCTTCTCAGCCAGCGAGGCTCGCAGCTTGGCCGTCTCTAAGGGTGTGTCCTCGGTTGCCGTGCTGACAGGTTTCCGGGCATCACTTAGCTGCCTGTGCAGGTCCTGCAGTTCAGCTGTGCATGCTGACAGAGCCTGGTTATGTCTCTCCACACACTCCTACACACACACACACCTTCAGCTGGTTCTCCCTCCTCAGTGCACTGTTAAGAGCTTGTGTTTTCAAAAAAAAAAACTGACTTTCGAAAATCTTCTTGCTCCCTCTCTCTGCCTCAAACACACACACACCCACACAAACAGAAACACACACGCTTATATTGATGGTCTCCTCAATGTGTAAAAGCAGGTTGTTCAGGCGCTCCACCTCTCTCTCCTTCTCCCACACGCTCAGCTGAAGCATGTGGACCTCATTCTCCTTCTCCTCCACAGCCACAAACTTCTCATCCAGCGCATTCTACACACACACACACACACACACACTGAGGTTATTGAGGCTGCTTCAACAGGATGGCAGCGGTGACTGATGGAGTGGCAGGAGGTACTGCACCTCCAGAGCCTTCTCCTTCTCCCTCAGCCTCTCTCTCAGCTTGGTCAGCGTGATGTCACTTCCTCCTGGTGCCTGGTCCTGCTCCAGGTCCCGCACCATGTTCATGTAGTCCTGAGAGAGAGAGAAAGAGAGAAGAGCGTGTGTGTGTAAAAGAGAGAGAGAGATTTAACTAATGATGTTAATTACAGCTCACTGATAATCTCCTAATTAAATATTCATCAGCTGTTAGGATTTTGTGTTATTTAGGTGGCCATATGTGTGTGTGTGTGTTTGTCTTTATTACATGTTGGGGGCTGCAACACATTAGCACACTCACTCAGTGGGAACCACAAAATTTCAGCCAAAATCACTTAAGCTGACTCAGGAGAGAAGTGGTTTTGCATAAATTGCAAAAATATGAGGTGTGAACACATTATGTAATAACTTAAAAAATAATAAAAATAAATAGCAATTGGTGTAATAAATTACAATTTTCAATAACTTGAAAAAATTATTACATTTAAGATGTACAGTCAGTTTGAACAGTTAGAAGTACTGAAGAGCTCCACAGTATTGTTCTAAGCAGTGTTAATTTCGTTGACGAATAATTTTCGTCATAGTTTTCGTCAACAAACCTTTTTTTCATGACGAAAAAATGAGACGATAACTAAATAAAAACTATACGAAGGGATAAAAACGATGACAAAATTAATGGACTTTTTTTTTTTATGGCCCACCTCCACCCCCCCATCTTTGGAGGACAACTTTGTTTTTATGTATAGATCAAATGACAATTATAACAATTCTGTATAATATAGTGATAACAATATGCAAAGTGATAATTATTGGGGTTAGGTGGACCAAGAAAAGAGGGGGGGAGAGAAAGAATTAATGGACATGTTCATCAACGAAATAAAAACTAGACGAAAATATTGGCCAGCGACGGCATTCAATCAGATCTGATTTATCTTTTGAGAAAGGTAGGGATAAGTTTATAAGAGATCCAACCGTAACTACTTTAGCGTAGTAGCGGGACAAACCGGATAACTGTCCAATCAGTACTAACGTCTTCACATCGCACAGAACCCTGGAAGACCATACCAGCCTGTGAACTGTGGTCACTCATGAAATTCAACTCGAAGTTAACTCGACAATGTCAGCAGGGAGAAAGATAAGAGGCGATATATGGACACATTTCTCTTTTGACTTTGAGAAAAAGAAGACAGTGTGTAAACCATGTGGGACGATGATGTCGGGAAAAATACGACAAATGAAATGACATCTGCAGGCTATGGCATTGTTGTTTTTACGGCACCCAGTTTTATATAGAATGTAATATGCATTGTTCATAACAAACTCCATATGTTTTCAGGGAGAGCGGGCCTACTGGTCATCAATGTTTTGTTATTGTTATGCTCAATAACTATAAGTTCAGGTCAATAAAGTTGTTTGGAAATTAGTTTTTTCATTTTCATGTTTCATTTTGTGCAAGTGTATATAATGACTATTACACCATTAATATTTTATATATTTTAGTCAACTAAATTAAAACATATTAATATTTTAGTCAACTAAATTCTTTTGATAATTAGTCGACTAAAACTAGACTAAGACTAAAAACAAATCCAATGACTAAATTATGACTAAAACTAAATGTCATTTTAGTCAAAAGACTAAGATTAAAACTAAATAAAAAATTGCTGTCAAAATTAATACTGGTTCTAAGGCCTCTCCAAAGTGCCACGCTTTTACGTAGGGCTAAGCCCCCCCTCTAGCTGTCACTCCGGGTTCCTGCTTGTGTCTGTGTGAGTGTAACCCTCACATTTCGGTTTTCAATCCACCGCAGAATCTTTACCCACACATTAAGAAGGACGATGGCACCAAAGGTCTTAAAATAACTGATCAAACCATTTGCCTCGGACTTTGCTTCACTTGTCAGACTGCAGGTGGCTAAGACATTCTAGTGCCTCAAGGGTGGAGGGCAAGTGAGCTGCCACAACTCGTACTGCAGCAATGCGGGCACTCCATCGAGTGTCAGAGAGACGATGAAGAGAACATCCCGTCTTTTCTTTCAAGGTTGCCCATCGCTCTGGGCTAGCACTGAAGAAATTATAAAGACGGTTTACAGAGCCCAAAAATGTTGCAACCTCTGGACATGACTCAGCCGCATGGACACCAACCAGATTGAGCGTGTGAGAAGAACAGGGGGAGAATGTGGCAAGTGGATTGACTTTTAAAATCTGAGCTTGTACTCCTTTCACCTTCCCAGACATGTTGGCTCCATTATCATATCCTTGTCCTCTACATTCTTGTAAAGGTGTGCCATTGGACTGCAACGCTTCTAGAATCAATTTGGGAATTTCCTGGCCTGTCTTTTTGTCAAAATCTTTGAATTCGATAAACCTCTCAACTATCTTTCAAACACCACAGTCTTCTTTGTCGTGATGTACATATCTTACCAATAGCATGTTCTGTTCTGTATGAGATATGTCTGGTGTTGAGTCACATATGACAGAGTAATATATTGCATCTTCTCTTTCTTTCAGGATAGTGTTGAGCACTCTTTTGCCACAGAGCTCAATAAACTCATTCTGCGTGTCTGGACTTAGGTAGTGAGTTAAACGTGACCCTTTCTTATTAGGGTTCACACACGTAGTGTGGGAAACCTATTGTTTTTTGTCTTACTTTTTCTAAGTGCTCATGTAAGAAGGGATCATAATGGGGCAACAACTCAAGAGTTCCAAGAAAACTGCCATTATGGACATCATCCAAATTTGAGGTTTTGCCTCTGAATGCAAGATTTCTTGAAGCCAAATGAAGAGTTACATCCAAAAGCCTCTCTAAGATCTTGGTATGTTTCTCTGTTTCTGTCTGGAACTGTTTTTGAAGGTGCCCATCTACTCCTGTGGCCACCACTAATGAGTGCTGAAGGCTTTTCCATTTTACATAGCACTGCTCATGGGGAGTGTGTGTCTCATGTTCTGGGAACTTTCTATACATTTTTTGCCACTTAATGTCTGATAACGTAAGTCCATCCTTGCTGTTCAGTGCACTTTTTGATTGCCTTGTCTGCTCATGTGAGGACAGAAGGCATGAGATGCAGAACAGAGCCTTTGTGCTGTCACTGTGGATCAACCAGTCCCTCCTAATCTTCTCACGCCCTCTGGCCGACTTAACATATTGAAGATGGTCAGGGAATGCTTTGCCGTCCTTGTCTTTGGGTGCCACTTTGGTCAGGTCTACACTTTCACTAGCCAGTCTGCAAACTAGAGTCTCTCTCTGCTGAGCAGTTAGCTTGTCTGGCTACAGTCCTGGATCCTCTGACATCAACTCCTCTGCATTTCCCTCACTTGGTCCTTCCTTTTCTCTCTGCCCAACCTCCTCACTACTCTCAAACACATCTACAAGCATAGGAGAGGAATAGCTCATTGTATTTCTATGTTCTCACCACTTACATCTCTCTCTCTCTCTCTCTCTCTCTCTCTCTCTCACTCTCTGGCAAAAATGTATGGCAAAAATCATAAGCATAATTTTGATTGATATTGAGATCAACATGATTATTCATTGGCTTTGGTAACGTCATGAATTCATTGAGCACTGATAGCTTTTAAGCACAGCAAAGCATTGCAATGCTAAGGCTTTTTACCAGACAAAAATAATACATTGCTAGTGTGCACTTGAGCCTACTACAGTGATATTGGTAGGCTATTTACATGTTGATATATACAGCAGAAATATTGCTAGGAGGATCATTTATTAAGTTTCACTTTCAGCTCTGCTGTGTTAGTAGACAATATGCTATAGCACACGCACTGAGCCAAAAGGCTAACCTACTTTAAACTTAAGGTAAACAACTCACATTTAGTCAGTAATTCTACCAGTCAGCAGCTCTCTCTCTCTCTCTCTCTCTCTCTCTCTAACCAACATACCAACATAAGGGGGGTCGGAGGGGGGAGCTCGCCCTTGAATACTTGAACAATGATCTCACCTTGTCTTTGTTCATCTCTAACCTCAGGCTCATCTTCAGAAGAGCCGTCAGGACTGGCCACGGCTGCTCCTGCTGCTGCACCAGCACCACTGTTTGTTCTGAAACTGGTTAATGTTGACAACTAACGTTAGCCGGCTCATAATTGTCTTTATACTTACAGCCGCATGCAACTTGCTAAGCTAACGACTTCACGTGAGCATACAAACAGCAGCAGCTGTCTGGAGTGGACTACGTTAACTTTAATTGGACTTTGTATAAGAAGCAAACTCGGTTCACCTTTGGGAAAGCTGTCAACAGTTGCCTCCCCTCATTCTGCATTCTTTCTTTTTCCTTCCTTTCTTTCCTCTTTTGATAACCTGATTTGTGCTTTTTGGGCAGCATGATGTCTAGCCCCCAGGTCATTCAATCTGGGCTCACTGACGTTACACTTGCCGGTAGCTGTTGGGCGGACTAAACCATTTTGCACAGCCAAGAGGTGGCCCCAGAATGTTCAATATGTTGAGACTAAAGTTCATTCCCTCAGTTGATGTTATCCATATATTTGAAATATTAATTAATAAATAATTAATTAGAGGGCCCAATTAAACACCAAAATAAAAACATCACAAAAAACTATTATCAGGATTTTCATGGGCCCCTCTCCCTACTTGGGCCCTGGGTGGTCAGGTCCACTTTTAGGCCACAGTTCTCGGTGTAACACCTGTTTAACTTAACAAGTCAGTAAGCGATTGGCTAAGGCAGCGTTATGGTAGCCAATCAGAGCCAGTGTTGTTACACGTGCGCCCAAACACCAGTGACGCACGACACAAACGGAGAAGAGGCAGAAAAGGCGAGTCAGGAGCAAGCTGAAGAAAACTTGGCATTTTCAATGTGGCGATATAAGGGTCATTCCAGGATTTTGGTACATTTCAGGGGTGGTCACTTCTGAAAATTTGATCTTCAATTTGATCATTTTAAATCATATATTTATTATCTACAGGTTATCAAAAAGTTTGATTCGTCAAGCTCAGATATGGAAGCAGTTTTTTCTTTATTAGATGTAAATTGGTATGCAGTAACAGGGTTGCAAATTTAGGCTAAGTTGTGGTCTACCCCAGGAACAGATGCTCACTGTAAAATTTAGCTATGTATAGGGAGTTTTTCCTCGCCACTGTCGCCTTTGGCTTGCTCATTAGGGTTCTGGACCCATAGTATTGTTAACCTTGTAAACCCTGTAAAGCTGCTTTGCGACAACTTGAGTTGTTAAAAGCGCTATACAAATAAACTTTGATTGATTGATATACAAGATCAAGGACAAATATAAGTATATAAAGTAAATTTTGACTGTACTCAATATTAGTCTTACAAAATGAGGAACAGAGTTGCATTCACTGAGTGACACACACAACTTGGACAAACATATTTGGAAAAAAACCTTGAAAATTGTTAGAGCACTTACCATTTTTCTTCCCATGTGGGCAGGAAATGTCCTTGTGATGCAAATTCCTTTGTGCCAGTACACAAATATTTTTAACCCTTTCTCTGCCAGATAAAATTCCTTATAGTGTAAAAACTGTGACATGCAATACAATGTAGACCAAAGAAGTTGTTTTCATAAGTAAAGGAGATGCATTTCAACAATATACAAGAGGAAGTAATTTATTTAGAGCTTATTTTAATTGTTAAATTTGGCAAAGGAGTTGGTCACCCAATGTGTGGGACAAGAGAAAACGGCCATTTTTTGAGGTGGTTCAAAGGTATTCGGTCTTTTGAATAATATCTAAGGCGCTTATTTTTCCACCAAATTTTACAGTTTGTCTTATAACAAGTACCTTGTTAAAAAAATTGTCATTTAGATATTTTGGATATGTACATTTGAAATTTAAGTGGTGGGACAGGAAATGTACCAAAATCCTGGAATGACCCATAAACCTTATTTAAGAAAATACTTGAAGCTCCTAAATGTCTACCAGACTGGGTATTGGATTTATTTAATTAAGAATAGAGGTTTTATTGTTAAGTTTACTTCTGTTGTGAACAAACCAGTTGTCTCAGGTTGAGAGAATTTAATTTAATTTGATAGATGTAAATGCACTTTACATAGTGTAACTGTTTTTTTTTTTTTTTTTTTTTACAAAGATTTCGGATTTTAAAGGATTTTATCCTGCACTGGTCTTTTGATGTGCAATAAATATCAAAAGTTAGCTAGGGTTTAGCAGCGAATGTAAATTGTTACCGGGGGTGTAAAATAGACACAGATTAAGTATTATATCCAGTACTGGTTATATCTCGATCGATCGCCAGTGGTTGGCGCCAGAGCGAACTAGTAACTCATTGAAACATAGATGTGGATCAGAGGTAAATAAACTAGATTTTTTTTTTTCAGCATGAGAAATTGAATGTGTGGCGTGTGAAGACAGTCAAATGCGTGTGTCTCACGCTCAATGCGTGAGAGTTGGCAACCCTGAAGTAGTGAGTAACTATAACTAATTACTTTTTTAAAGTAACATTCCCAACACTGTTTAAATAAATGTAAAAAATGTGCCATATTTTTGTCAATTGTGATTTGTCACCACAATCGAAATTTGTCCTCCGCTTTTTACCCATCTGTGCAGTTAGAACACACACACACAAACACACACTAGTGATTACTAGGGGGCTGTGGATCACACGTGCCCAGAGTGGTGGGCAGCCCTAGCCCGGTGCCCGGGGAGCAGTTGGGGTTAGGTGCCTTGCTCAAGGGCACCTCAGTCATGGCCTCAGGCCTGGGAATCAAACCCACAAGACGAGTTCCCTAAAACCAGGTCATGTCTGCCCGGTGTCAAGAGATACATTGTTACTGTTAAAAATGCACTTCCAAGATAGTGAGTATTGGGAAAAACTAATTTTGCTGCTGAATGTAACTACTAGTTCTAACTTGCAATCTAACGTAGTTACTTTTAAAATCAATTAATCAGTATCATAACTAAGTTACTTTTTAAAGGAGAAATCAGTAATCGGATTTCTTTTTCAAGGTAACTAAGCCATCACTGGTGGCCAGGTAACAGAATACTGGACGAATAAAAAAACTACAAACGACAGAAAATATTTGTTTGAGTGATAATAAATGTTCAGTGTTCCTATTTAAAATAAATAAATGGAAGAATTATATTTAAATAAAAAGTAAAGCGAAGGTTTTCACAATCCGTACATGATCACAACCCCAGTCAGACACCAAGAGAACATACATTCAGAACTGAATGCTAACACTCTATTCATTACAATCATGTTCCCCGGTGGGAAAAATGACAGAAGTGCATAAATACTGTCAGCAGCCTTAAAAAGAACAAATACTGAATGTAAGAGACAAAAATAGTGAAACAACTAAGAGTGAGAATGAATCAGTAGTGAAAATGTGAAAGAAAAAAGTGAGTAGCCATATGAACAAACAAACAAATAAACAAACAAACAGTCCTGTTCCATGATAAAAAGCTTTAAAATTATTTTTTAAATCCCACAAAAACCAGTACAGGGCCTTTACTTCAGCAGGTGACCATGTTAACATCCACCACGCGCACACACACACACACACACACACACACACACACACACACACACACACACACACACACACACACACACAATCCCTTTCCATGTGCATCCATAATCAGAGTTTGTTCATCATTTTGCACATAGCACTGCTAATGGTGCATTGCTAAAGTGGTGGAATAAAGAGCAGCATGTAGAGAGCTATGAGAAACCTAACACACACGCACACAAACCCAACACACACACACTCATACACACACACAAACTCAACGCACACAAACCCAACACACACACACACACACAAACCCAACACACACACAAACTCAACGCACACAAACCCAACACACTCACGCACTCAAACCCAACACAGACACACACGCACACAAACCCAACACATACACACTCATACACACACACAAACTCAACGCACACAAACCCAACACACACACAAACTCAACGCACACAAACCCAACACACACACGCACTAAAAACCAACACAGACACACACGCACACAAACCCAACACACACGCACACAAACCTAACACACGCACTCAAACCCAACACAGACACACACGCACACAAACCCAACAGACACACACACAAAAACCCAACACAGACAGACAGACACACAAACCCAATACACACACACACTCAAACCCAACACGTACACACAAACCCAACACACACACACACAAACCCAACACATACACTTCCTTGACCATAGCACAGTGTTTGTGTGCATGTATGTCAGTCATGGCCTGGCGGTTACAGAACTGGTCTTGTGACTGGAGGGTCGGGGGTTTGATTCCCAGACCTTAGGCCATGACTGAGGTGCCCCTGAGCAAGGCCCTTAACCATCTATTGCTCACTTGTATAAAAAATGAGATAAAAATGTAAATCGCTCTGGATAAGGGCATTTGCCAAATGCTGTAAATGTAAATGTATGTGTAGGGAATTTCAGTAGTGAAGTGTCACCTTTAGTACCAGTGTTAGTAATACTACAGTAGATCCAAACCCACCACTTTCAACATACTCAAAAAGTGCCACATGCAGGGATTCCTGCCATTTAACAGAATCAACTCAAACAGATTCGTCATAGGCAATCAAAACCAGGGCCTATCCCCCTCAATAGCCAATGCCAGGTGTGTCACATCCACAGACATGTGCTGGTGTTCACAAGATTGGCGAGGGCGGAGCTTGAGGTCTGAAATGCGAAGTGAGGCAGCCTGGTGATATCGTGGTTCCTCAGCCTGATTTCTCTCTAGTGCAGGCTCCGCCCATTTCAGGGTGGAGGAGGCCGGGCGGGGGTTTCTCGCATCAGCAGGCATGCAGAACGAGCACATCCACCCCATCACCTGGCTCAAGCAGCTGGTGAGCCAATGAGGACATAGCCAGACCTTCTCGGTAGCCAACGAGAGAGCAGGAGGAGGGGCAAATACAATAAGCCAGGAGGCCGAGTCTTTAGCCAGCGAGGAAGCATTGGTCAGAAGCCAATCGGAAACCAGCAAGCGGCACGCATCACTTCCTCTTGGAGGAGCCGATCCGCCGCACCTGCCACATCCACCGTCCACGCTGGCGGGGATGACTGTGAACTGCTTGCGGTCGGAGCTGTACTTGAAGAGCTTCTCGATCATCTTGCGGGTGACGGCGCGAGGGCCCGTGCCGGACAGCTTCAGGATCTCCTGGGTGTCGGCGGCGTAGGTGTACAGCGCCCGGAACTGGCAGCCACCAACACGGAACAGGATCATCAGGTGGTTGCACTCGCAACTAGGGCTGCACGATTAATCGTATTTTTATCGCTATCGCGATGTGAAGTTTCACGATAAACACATCGAAAGAGCCACGATAACTCCTTGAATAACAGCAAACTCAAATTGCGTTATCCTCGTCCAGCAATAGAGGGAGCTATTCGCGCTGCAGACTATGATCACGTGACGTAAGTAGGCAAGAGGCAGAGTGAGGCAGAGTTGCCAGGTTCGCGGTTTTCACGCCAAATTGGGCTTGTTTGAAAATCCAGCCGCGGGTAAAAATTCTGGGGCCGCAGGGTGCGGTTTTTTGGGCTACTTTTGAGTTGGGCTACTGCGAAAGTTACAAGTCAACACTAAGAATCGATCGCGATATAATACTTAATTTGTCTCCATTTCACACTCGCAACCCCCACCCCGCCGACAACTTACACTCGCAGATTTTGTGCGGAAAACTTTTGTAGGACCTGGCAACCCTGGAGTGAGGTGAACACGCTCATCAGACACGCGATTTGGTTTAAGCCTGGTTTACACTTGATGCGGCGCGAGGGTCCGGGAGGCGAAAATAACGTAATCGCGGTGGCTTCGCCCGTGTGCAATTGCCTCGCGCGCTGTCGATTCACGAGGTCGTGCACCTCTCGAATTTTGTAAGTTCGCGCGCGCCGCGTCTCGGCGCAATGAGAACAGTCATGTTTGCAGGGTTCATACACCTATACAAGGTGGAATTCAAGCACTTGTATGTCACTTTCAAGGTCCATTTCAATCATTCCCAGCACGTTATTGAATAAAATATTTATACATATACTCTAAATGATTCGAAATAATTCGCTTTTTTATCACATTATTTAATGTTATTATTTATTTAAAGTTCTCGCGCGCCGCGTTTCGGCGCAATGAGAACAGTCATGTTTGCAGGGTTCATACACCTATACAAGGTGGAATTCAAGCACTTGTATGTCACTTTCAAGGTCCATTTCAATCATTCCCAGCACGTTATTGAATAAAATATTTATACATATACTCTAAATGATTCGAAATAATTCGCTTTTTTATCACATTATTTAATGGATATTTATTTTCAAAACGCCCAATCTTAACGTCTTCACGTTCTCTCATGTTTCGTCCTGGAATTACAAGAGGCTCGTATATGTTAACGTAATACAAGAGAATTGTTCAGTCAGACAGATATTTGTTGTGAAACGAAGTAGTTACAATTTCAAGCCTTTTCAAATACTTTAGCCTAAATTCCAGCACTTTTCAAACCTGAAACACAAAGCAACATTAAAATTGGTCAGGTAAAAGTTCATTCCCCTGTATTTGAGGGGTGTTTTTTTTATACTACTAGGCCTACATATCGTTTCGGACAACACTGCAAAGAATGTGACACGGCAAGATTAAACGCTTCCGCCGTTCGCGGAGGTTAACGAGGTGTGCGGAGTCGCTCACTCGTGAAAGTTTAAACCTAGATTGAATCTATTGTTGAATAAACCTGCAAAATATTTGGAATTATTCTGGATTCATTACACAGTAAAAAACAAAACAAATTAACGTGCTGCTGTTCAGAGAGACACTACATTTCTGTATTTTAATCTTAATTTATCGTGGTTCACATCGATATCGGGATATCCAACAATGTTATCGCACATCGCAATTCTAGTCCATATCGTGCACCCCTACTCGCAACGCTCGATCTCCTGCGGAGAAACGCACGTCAAACACAAACCACCGCCGCCGCGGTCAGACCTCCCAGATCGGAGGATGTCTTATGCTCTCCTGAAAACATGAACACTTTGAGTGACGCTCGTGACCCCTGCCCTGACCGGGGTCGTTTCGGCGGTAACAGGCCTCAGCTCTAGGATGCCGTTCTTCTGGGCTTCGTTGACCTTGCCAGCCAGACAGCAGTGGCTTTCTGGATGATTCACACTGGGCTCCTTGCACAATTTCGGGGCTGAGATTCACACACACACACACAGTCACAAGCATGTGTTTGTGTTCGTATCATTTCATATTTGACCACATGGAAACACCGGACAGATCTGACAGCTGGTTGCCTACACAGAAGTGGGGTTTTTAACCAAAGCATGCCAGCACACATCATGTATCCACTCCATACATATTGAAACATTCCAAGACTGACCTGACATCAGTGAATGAGGGATTCAGGCCATGTGAGTGATCGGTCACTGTTTATTCAGCTTGGTACACTTATACTGGGCACATGCGCTTATCCAGAGACTGAGATATTAGCAGTGTGTGTGTGTGTGTGTGTATGTGTGTGTGTGTGGCCAGATCTAAATTACTTATGTAGGAGAACAAATACAGAATTAAAATGGACGACACTAGAGCAGGAATATGTGGAAGTTTCAGAAATAATAGTGAAAGATACATCAGTGATTGTTGAGGCTTGTGTTAAAGTTAATGAAACATCCCACCAGCTGCAAAGTAAAACATCAAGAAAAATACTGCTGGAGGATTAACGTGTAGAGCAACAATACTGGTCCAGTCTGAAGCTTCAGGGGAAGCTGGCTAACCTGGCATCTGCTGATCATTCAGTATCACACTCAATATTCAGAAATGCTGAAATCAGTGAGGAGGTTTTGATATTTTGATACCAACTAAATATAACCTCTCACTCTGGTATCCATCAGTCCATTCACCCTTCTGTTTGCTTCATGGCTCCACCCAGCAGTTGGAGTCTGTGGCCCACATTCTGAATGGCTGTAGTTCTCTTAAAGGTCTGGGTCCGTATTTATCAAACTTCTTAGAGTGGAATTTTGGACTTAAGTGCTGAAAAATTCTTAGATTTGCTCCTACTCACAGAGTTAAGTGTAAGTGCCTGTTATCAAAACTATATAAGTATAAGAATCACTCTTACTCTCCCGAAAAGTTAAGACTGCTCCAGAGGACTCATAAGTCGTTAAGAGTTGCCACAAGGGGGCTGAGATGGCACTGAGAAGACAGAGACGCATGCGAACCTTCATTTTAGGTACACGTTTCAATTTTATAGATATATAAATATGCACATAAATATGCACAATGCACAAATATGCACAATAATTAGGCATTAAGATAAGCATGGGTTTAAATTTTTTTCTTCCTTTCATTTTCTTCATGCAAGAGTGTAATTAATATTCATGCTGCGATTTTAGTACTTAAATTTTAAGCTTTGACTTCTGCCTTGTGTGACATAAATTATTGATTATTGACTAATCATCATTGATTAGATCATGTTTAGTTATTATAAGAGATCATTATGAACTTTATGATTTAGTATTTGTCCATTCTGACTAAGCAGAAGGACTACAATAATGAAGTAGTGTGATTCAGTGTAACCATGTTTAGTTCATATTATGCATGTGTGCTATACGTGACCCAGGTCAGGGAGAGTGCTGAGGGTAAGAACACTGTTAACTGGTAGTCACTAGACTACTAGTCTTGGGTCATTTAGCTTTCTCTGTGTTCAACTGATACATCAGTTGCTTCCGCTAACTCTAGGGAAGTCCATATTAGGAGATACACACATGTGAGACAAAGTAGCCTGCTTGACGCTTATGTTTTGGAACATGCTGTGCTAAAGATAACCTGCTGTTAGAACTGCTGAATTGTGTTTAAGATTGTATATAAGCGGGGGACTGCCCCCCTGCCTTCAGAGTTGTCATGCTTGAATGAGACTCTCATGTCTGTGTCTGTCTTGTGTCTGTCTTTGTCCTATTTATATATATTTATAGTTTTGTAATAAATTAATCATTTAACCACGTCTGAGTCCTCATCCATTTCCAGAAAATTTCCACGACAATAGTATAACTGCTATACGAACAGGCTCCTCTATACCATCAAAACCGTTCATTTTAGCGGACTTTGAGAGTGAAAAACGAGATATATTTTAACAAAGTAGGCTCCAAGAAATGCCGGGCGGCTCAACAGGTCGCGTCTATAATGTTTCCATATGTGGTGGTGTGCTGTGATTGGATGAGTGGAGATGTGGCGTTCTGCGGGAAATCAGGATTGGCGTTTGTTGCATTTTGGAAGGAAAGAGAGAAAGCAGGGCAGTATTACACGGCGGATGTGGCGTTTTGATAAGAATTGAATATTGGCTTTTCAAGAGTGTTCACATACCATTCTGATTCTGGCTCTAACTCATTTAAAAGAAAAACGGCGTTTATCGCGTTTTGGAACCAAACTCTTCATATATATATATATATATATATATATATATAGATTAACATACAGTATATACACACACACACACACACATTATATATATATATATATATATGTATGTATGTGTGTGTGTGTGTGTGTGTGTGTGTGTGTGTGTGTGTGTGTGTGTGTGTATACTGTATGTTAATCTATACATGGCACGTAGTGTATATGACAGCTTTAATTGTCATATAGAAAATATTACCTCCAGCAATAGTATGATTACAAAGCCATAGTGGCATACCAAAATAACTAACAAACTTAACAACTTGACCCTGACAAAATACAGGGGAAAAACAACTGAAACAGTGCATGAAAACCTACTGAAACCTACATTGTTCACTCAGTGAGTAACCTCTGCAGCTTTTATTTTTTTCTCTCTCAGCTTTTCAGCACCACCTTTACGTTTCGTAGTTTATTTAGACCAGGAGTGGCCAACCCGTCAGAGACCAAGAGCTACTTTTTTTACTGTGTTACAGCAAAGAGCCACATCATACACATGGACATGCTTGAACATCACCCATCCCTCCCCCCCCCCCCCTCTCTCTCTCTCACACACACACACACACACACACACACACCTCTGCTCAGATTTATTGTAAATGTCACACACAAACAATGTGGGGGCAGTCATGGTCTGGTGGTTAGGGAACTGGTCTGGCTTTGATTCCCAGGCCTGATGCCATGACTGACGTGCCCTTGAGCAAGGCACATAACCCCAACTGCTCCCCGGGTGCTGGGCTAGGGCTGCCTACTCTGTTAAAAACGTCCTCTGTTCATCTTCATATTTTTGTTTAGATGTGCATTTTCCCTGCCATTTTGAGAACACACACACAAATTGTTTATTGAAATTATCTTGTTCTGACTAGGAAGCGGTGTTTTCATCTCACGCACAATACCGGAGTGAACTCAAGCTAAGCGAACAGCACATTAAAAACAAACACAAACTTCGATATAAACATAAGGCGTGATATGTTTCAGGACTTTGGCACGGTTGGAGGAGGTGGGCGCACACTACGCAACTGTTGTTTTCTAGGTGAAAAGTGGATCAACTCCGATATCAACACTCGTTACATCGCCACTGACCTGCGCTCACCTTTAGGAAGAAGAGAACAGACAGCGGCAGTAGTTTTGAAGCTCCCTCAGTCATCTGCGGTGCCTTTGCTGCACCTCGTATGTGGTTTATTCCAAAACGTGTGACAGAAGAACCGCGTCTCACCAACGAGACTCAAAGCACAATCACAATAGCACAGACACTTCATGCCGCTAGTCTCCCGTTTTCCACTACGCCGGTTTTAAAAGTATTAGCGGCTCGCTAGGCTTGTAAACAAACGGCGCACCACGAAGGTGTAGCAGTGTGTCGCCCTCAGAGCTGATGAACTAACCGGGCCACGGCACAGATCGTTAGTGCAGGTGAGAGCGCGGACCGGCTGGGGAGACCCATGAAACCAGGCAAAGAGCCGCAGGTTGGCCACTCCTGGTCTAGACCCTGGCTTAGACTGCTCCATCTTTACGGCAATGCGGACCTATTTTTTCCACGTTTCAGTAGTGTCAACCGTGTCGCGGAGGGATTACATGATGAGTTAGACCAGGGCTACTCAGATCAGGTCCTTTAATGAATTTGTAACGCGGCCCATCGCCCCATAAATAATAACAACAAATTACGTTCGCTTCAATTTTACATCCACTATGACAGTATTAGTACAGGTCTGAAAATTGTCTGGCCCACAGGTCAGAGCTCTCTGCCAAATCTGGCCCGCAGAAAAATAAAGTTGAATAACCCTGAGTTAGACCCTCAGCAGTGTCAGTGTGCAACTGGCGTCTCACTTGACTCGTGGGATACAAACAGGGAGATATAATTAATATGGCATTAGTATGGACAAGGCTTTTCCAGTTCGTGAATACTTGTATTAATAAGTGACACAGTTGCTGTATGTTTTCGTAGTCCAGCACCCAGTCCAGCCCAGTCCGCGGCCCGGTCCAACTCGTTCATGTGTTTACAGGCTCAGTCGGCGGCCGCGCTGAGCAGGTTAGTGTGACTGGAGCGGGGGAGGTAATAACAACGTTAAACAGCAGCGTGACTACGGGCCGGGGACGCAGTGCGCGGCAATGGCTCCTCCACGGGCCGAGTTAAACCATAGGCGTCCGGCGGCCCACCAACCCATCGGCCCACCGGGGAAATCCTCGGTAGTAATGTATGCCAGTCAGCCCCTGGTGCCCAGCGTTAGGGATAGGTCATACCATACAGTATATTACAATATATCAGCATACAGTATATGACTCTAAACCACAATCCTTTGTTACGTATGAGGAGTGAATAGATTAGTTCTATTACGCAATTCATTCGATTTTGGTGAGCGAGTATTTGAGGCGCAACGTGACCCAACTCTTGTGTGTGGTTTCAAGACGAAAGGAGTGAAACAGGTAGGTCACCCGGTCCTGAGTCGCTTGGACGTGTGAGATGTAGTCCAGGTCTGTAGTTTGGGGAGGACAAACGCGGCGTGTAGCGCTTAGACTCGAGCGCCGCGTAACCGCGACGTGAGCGGGCCGTGTTTGTGTTTTGTACGACAGTGGCAGTAGTCTGCGTTACCCTGCTGTTCCTAACCCTGATCTTTGAAGGATGTGAGGACAGGTGGTAATGGAGGGTGTGTGTGTGAATTGTACCTTTGAAGGATGTGAGGACATGTGTCTAATGGAGGGTGTGTGTGTGTGAATCGTACCTTTGAAGGATGTGAGGACATGTGGCTAATGGAGGGTGTGTGTGTGTGAATTGTACCTTTGAAGGCGTAGAGCAGGGCTCGGCAACCTATGGCACGCGTGCCACCGTTGGCACGCCGAGGGATAATCACTGGCACGCGACACGCTGGACCAACATCAGCAAATATATATATATATATATATATATATATATATATATATATATATATATATATATATATATATATATATATATATAATAATATAAATTATTATATTAATGGATTATACTTCCGTGAGTGACCGTAGCGCGCGACTCCGCACACCTCGCGCCAACCTGCGCGAGCGGCGGAGGCGTTTATACTTGGCGATCGATCGCGATATAATACTTAATTTGTGTCCATTTACACCCCCCCCCCCGGTCAAAGACTCTTAAACTCGCCACCCCCTCCAAATTTATTTGTTGATAGTGGCACACTCATTGACTAGACATGTTAAAGTTGGCACTCCATGTCTCAAAGGTTGCCGACCCCTGGCGTAGAGCATACACACACACACACACACACACACACACAAACAGGTGCATATAAATCCCAGTACCTGTATTGGGGCCTACATTACCCAAGTTCCCCACCCAGACGTACGTGTTTGACTAGTCATAATGCAGCTCTGTGTTTCCCCATGTCCTTGGGGAATCTCCATGTGCAAAGTTGCTTGTGTTTGTTTCAAGGGAAGCAGCATTTATGCCATTGCTTGAGGTGAGGTTTAAAAAGGGTCTCCATTTTATAGTGTGTGGAGGATTTCTGGGTAATTATACAGTGTTTCTAAAGGCTGCACTGTCCTCATATGTGTGGAGTATTGGGGGTGTTGCATGTGTTGAAGCCCCCACCATGTAATAAAGACAAACACACACACATATGGCCATCTAAATAACACAAAATCCTAACAGCTGATGAATATTTAATTAGGAGATTATCAGTGAGCTGTAATTAACATCAATAGTTAAATCTCTCTCCCTCTTTTACACACACACTCTACTTTCTTTCTCTCTCTCTCAGGACTATATGAACATGGTGCGGGACCTGGAGCAGGGCTGGGCGCCAGGAGAAAGTAACATAACGCTGACCAAGCGGAGAGAGAGGCTGAGGGCTGTGTGTGTGTTTGTTTGTTTGTGTGTATGTGTGTGTTTGTGTGGGTGTTTCTGTGTGTGTTTGAGGCACAGAGAGGGAGCAAACAGATTTCTGAAAGTCAGTCACACTACATCAGTAAGTCTTCTTTTAAGTATATGTGTGTGTGTGTGTATGTCTGTGTGTATATGTATGCGTGTGTGTGTATGCGGGTTTGTGTGTGTGTATGTGAGTTGGTGTGTATGCGAGTGTGTGTGTATATGTATGTATATTTGTGTGTGTGTGTATATATATATATATGGGGACAGAGATACAGAGCTTAATGTGTGTGTGTGTGTGTGTGTAGGAATGTGTGGAGAGACATAATCAGGCTGAACTGCAGGACCTGCGCATGCAGCTAAGTAACACACCCTTAGAGACGGCCCAGCTGCGAGCCTCGCTGGCTGAGAAGGACGTGGTCATTACCGTGAGACCTTTGACCTTTCTCTCAGACTTCAGGATTAAACCTGAGGGTGTTGTGTGTGGCCCTGGTTCAGAA
>NW_027506961.1:185000-202500 GCF_052324685.1 Brachyhypopomus gauderio
GGTCACTCATGAAATTCAACTCGAAGTTAACTTGACAATGTCAGCAGGGAGAAAGATAAGAGGCAATATATGGACGCATTTCTCCTTTGACTTTGAGAAAAAGAAGACAGTGTGTAAACCATGTGGGACGATGATGTCGGGAAAAATACGACAAATGAAACGACATCTGCGGGCTATGGCATTGTTGTTTTTACAGCACCCAGTTTTATATAGAATGTAATATGCATTGTTCATAACAAACTCCATATGTTTTCAGGTAGAGCGGCCTACTGGTCATCAATGTTTTGTTATTGTTATGCTCAATAACTATAAGTTCAGGTCAATAAAGTTGTTTGGAAATTTGTTTTTGTATATATTGCACATACAAACAATAATATTCTATAACTCGTTAATAAATGTTTCATTTTGTGCAAGTGTATATAATGACTATTACATCATTCATATTTTATATATTTTAGTCAACTAAATTAAAATATATTAATATTTTAGTCAACTAACTGCTTGCGTTTCAGGATGGGGACACAGCTACAGATCTTAATGTCTGTGTGTGTGTGTGTGTGTGTGTGTGTGTGTGTGTGTGTGTGTGTGTGTGTTCAGGCATGCTCACTGAAGCAGGAGGAGTTGAACAGGCTGCAGCAGACTACCAAGCAGCTGAGCGAAGATCTTCACTCCACCAAGAACAGCAGCCAAACACTTAAACACAGACTGGAGGTGATGGACCATGAGAACAAGGTACACGCACACACAGACTTACTAAAGGTTAGAAAAGCAGGCTCTGGACCGTAAGATTGTAAGTTTGATTCCCTGGGCAACACTTTGTCCTACCTCAACACTCTTATCCTTGTGTGTGTGTGTGTGTGTGTGTGTGTGTGTGTGTGTGTGTGTGTGGGGTCACTGCCAGGCTCTCTCGGCTGAGCTGGAGCAGAGGGATGGTGAGTTGAGTGTGGAGAGGAGGAACTCTCTGAAGAGAGACAAGACCATCCAGGGTCTGAGTCTCCTGCTCAAGGAGAAGGAGAAAGAGGTAATAAACACACACATACCATTACAGGGGTTTACATGTGTACTCCAGCAGTGTCATATAGGCCACCCTTTATGTTAACACTCCCTCTCCCTCTCTCTCTCTCTCTCTTTCTCTCTCTCTCTCTCTCAGGTTGAGGAGTTGTATGATAATTTGGAGAAGAAAGAGAAGATTCTTGCCAAGACCAGAGAAGCACTTCACAAAGCCCAGCTTCAAAAGCACCAGGCAAGTAGACCAAACGTGTGTGTGTGTGTGTGTGTGTGTGTGTGTGTGTGTGTGTGTGTGTTTTGTGATCAGTTGGTGAGACACACACGTTGATACATAAACTTCACAAAATACGCGATGAGGGACAAGGGAAACATAGGGACTATAAATACACGGAACTAAACCAGACACAGGTGAAGACAATGACGACACGGGCGTGGCAGACGAGGGGAAACCATGGAGACAGACACGCAGGGAACGACAAAGACACGAGCAGGAACCCGAAGTGACAGCTAGAGAGGGGGGGCGTAGCCCTACGTAACAGCGTGGCACTTTGGAGAGGCCTTAGAACCAGTGTTAATTTTGACAGCAATTTTTTTTTTAGTTTTAATCTTAGTCTTTTGACTAAAATGACATTTAGTTTTAGTCATAATTTAGTCATTGGATTTGTTTTTAGTCTTAGTCTAGTTTTAGTGGACTAATTATCATTAGAATTTAGTCGACTAATTATTAAAAGAATTTAGTTGACTAAAATATTAATATATTTTAATTTAGTTGCCTAAAATATATAAAATATTAATTGTGTAATAGTCATTATTTACACTTGCACAAAATGAAACATTTATTAACGAGTTATAGAATATTATTGTTTGTATGTGCAATATATACAAAAACAAATTTCCAAACAACTTTATTGACCTGAACTTATAGTTATTGAGCATAACAATAACAAAACATTGATGACCAGTAGGCCCGCTCTACCTGAAAACATGGAGTTTGTTATGAACAATCCATATTACATTCTATATAAAACTGGGTGCCGTAAAAACAACAATGCCATAGCCCGCAGATGTCGTTTCATTTGTCGTATTTTTACCGACATCATCGTCCCACATGGTTTACACACTGTCTTCTTTTTCTCAAAGTTTTTTAAAGTTATTACATAATGTGTTCACACCTCATATTTTTGCAATTTATGCAAAACTGCACCACTTCTCTCCTGAGTCAGCTTGAGTGATTTTGGCTGAAATTTTTGGTTCCCACTGAGTGAGTGTGCTAATGTGTTGCAGCCCCCACCATGTAATAAAGACAAACACACACATATATGGCCATCTAAATAACACAAAATCCTAACAGCTGATGAATATTTAATTAGGAGATTATCAGTGAGCTGTAATTAACATCAATAGTTAAATCTCTCTTTCTTTTACACACACACACACACACACACACACACACTCTTCTCTCTTTCTCTCTCAGGACTACATGAACATGGTGTGGGACCTGGAGCAGGATCGGGCACCAGGAGGAAGTGACCTCATGCTGACCAAGCTGAGAGAGAAGCTGAGGGAGAAGGAGAAGGCTCTGGAGGTGCAGTACCTCCTGCCACTCCATCAGTCACTGCTGCCATCCTGTTGAAGCAGCCTCACTAACCTCAGTGTGTGTGTGTGTGTAGATTGCGCTGGATGAGAAGTTTGTGGCTGTGGAGGAGAAGGAGAATGAGGTCCACATGCTTCAGCTGAGCGTGTGGGAGAAGGAGAGAGAGGTGGAGCGCCTGAACAACCTGCTTTCACACAATGAGGAGACCATCAATGTAAGCGTGTGTGTGTGTGGGTGTTTGTGTGTGTGGATGTGTGTGTGTGTGTGTGGGTGTGTGTGTGTGTGGGTGTGTGGGTGTGTTTGTGTGGGTGTGTGGGGCAGAAAGAGGGAGCAAGAAGATTTTTGAAAGTCAGTCACACTACACCAGTACTACTTCTTTTAAGTAAGTGTGTGTGTCTGTGTGGGTGTGTGCTTGGGTGTGTATATGTATGCGGGTATGTGTATGTGTGTATGTATGCGTGCATATTGGCAGTATTGGAGGGACTGGTTTGTGTCGGGGCTGTTGCCTGGTTAACCATATATGTGTGTGTAGGGATGCACCGATTCACAATTTTCACTTCCGATACTGATTCAGATATCTGAGGCTTCGTATCGTAAAACAGTAAAACAGTGCTGAATCGACTTAAAACATTTTTTTAACACACAGACATACTGAATTACAAGTTTATTGAAAACTCTGCACCAGTACAGCACACTTAAACACACATAAAACATGGACACCCACCACCCATCCCATTACTGTAGCAACCACAGGGACTGGCCCGACTGCTAGCCAACGATACTCCCCAGACACTAGCGGTCCATGCCGTAAAGATAAGAGGCTACCGCTCTCTAATGTTAACTGGGAAATCAGTACTGGGTCAGGATTCAGTCCTGGGATGGTCACAGTCACACCCCATGACCTCTGACATTTGATAAGGTAGCAGTCTGGGGCACTGGAATGCCAAAGGAATTTAACAGGAATTTGAAACGTGAACTGTTGTCTATTTTCAGGAGAAAGTTGACGATGTTCAGAGTGAGGCTGCGGAAGGGAGAGACGCCCACAGCCAGGACAAGCTGAAGGGGGAGGAGACAGAAATGGATGAGGAAGGGAAGAGTGGGGAGTACAGCATCGGCAAGCTAATTTTAACTTTTGTGCTGAGAGCGATTTTGGCCAGTCTTAATTAATAAAACCCTAAAAATGTGTTCAAAATGCATGTTCCAAATTATTATTATGCACAACAGTTTTCAACCTTTGCATTTTTATAAAGAACAAAAAAATGGTCATTTGTGAAAATATAAGCATTAGCAGGTTATTACAAACTGAAATCAAACAGTTATCAAGTCAAAACTTTATTGTAGGTGATGTTACATTTGCACATAGGACCCCTTGTTGGAAAGGAGCTTCTGAACTCTCTGGTTTTGGATGGTATCTGCTTCTGTTGTTTTGCATGAGGACAGAATACCCTCCCAGAGCTGTTGCTTAGATGTGAACCGCCTCCCGCCATCATAGACACTCATTTTGATGATGCTCCAGAGGTTCTCAATGGGGTTGAGGTCAGGGGAGCATGGGGGCCACACCATAAGTTTGTCCCCTTTTATGTCCATAGCAGCCAAAGATGCAAATGTGTGATCTTGCTGTGGAATGCACGCTGTGGGGTGTCCATCAACCAGCCATCCTCCACTCCATCCATCTGGACCATCAAGCGTTGCACGGCACTCATTGGTGAACAAAACAATTTCTGAAGTCAGTCTTCAGGTATTGTTTGGCCCACTGGAGCCATTTCTGCTCGTGTGTAGTGGATAGAGGAGGTCGACAGGATGGGTTGCGCACAGCTGCAAACCTCTGAAGGACCCTGCATCTTGTTGTTCAGGGGATGTTGAAGGCACCAGCAGCTTCAAAAACTTGTCTGCTACTATGACGAGGCATTTTTGCAGCTGCTCTTTTAACCTGACGTAATTGCCTGTTGGAAAGAGTCTTGGCAATTGTCAGGAACAGCACGTGACCACCCGACAGATTCCTTACACCTGCTGCTCGTTACTCCAATATTCACGTGTACTTAAGCTTCTTAACATCTTATTTTTCATTTTTTTATCTTTGTATTTGTGTGTGTGCGTGTGCGCGTGTGCATGTGTGTGTGGTGTGTTATCTTGTGGAGTGTCAGGCTGTATCAGGCTCTATGCTTGTGGTTCTGGAGGAGGCGGAGCGACTCCTGAAGCTGTTCTGGAGAGTAACTCTGCCGTCAGGAGACCTCACACACATACAGCAGGTAAAACACAGTGGACAATACAAAGTTCTGCAGAATTAGGTAGCTTCTGTTTATATAAGACTAATTGCCCCCCCCCCCCCCCCTCCCATGTGCCCCTGGTACAGGAGGAGGTGTTGAGGAGTGAGGTGTCTCGGTTACAGAGCCGGCTGTCTCAGCAGGAGCGGATGCTCACAGGAGCAGTCAAACGACTGCGATCCACCAACCAGCTTCAAGAAGGCAAGGAACGCATCATCATCGACCAGCGTATGGAACACACACACACACACACACACACACACACACTCACACACACACACCTGAAATCACCTAGAGAGGCCATGAAGGTCCTCATTGACCTGCAGACAGCACCCACCCACACTGAAGGAGTTTAGTGTTTGCCTCCAGTCTGGTGTTGTGCACAGCCTTACTAACCCCTCTCTCCTCTTAGTGTCCATGACTCACGGGGTGCTGAAGAAAGCCAGAGGAAACCTGGAGGTGAGTTTGTGCTCTGCCACTGTGGCTCCTCACACCTACATGACCATTCACCCCTACAGAGACTCCTCACCCCTACACGGCCCCTCACCCCTACAGAGACTCCTCACCCCTACAGAGACACCTCACCCCTACAGAGACACCTCACCCCTACAGAGACACCTCACCCCTACAGAGACACCTCACCCCTACAGAGACTCCTCACCCCTACAAATACTCTTCACCCCTACAGAGACTCCTCACCCCTACAGATACTCTTCACCCCTACACGGCCCCTCACCCCTACAGAGACACTTTACCCCTATAGAAGCCTCTCACCCCTACATGGCCCCTCACCCCTACAGAGACACTTTACCCCTATAGAAGCCTCTCACCTCTACAGAGACTCTTCACCCCAGAGAAGCCTCTCACCCCTACACAACCCCTCACCCCTACAGAGACACCTCACCCCTATAGAAGCCTCTCACCCCTACATGACCCCTCACCCCTACCTGGTGACCAAGTGCCTCAGATGCTCACCCAAGAGCAGCTCTCCTACTTCAGCTGCAGAGGGTCTCACTGTAGCTGGGATGATAGCTGGGCCTTCCCTTCTGCCTCGTGGCTGTCAGCTCTGCCGTCCACATCCCTCCTCATCCCAGCCATTTTACCGGCCGTGTTCCGAATGGTTCACTTCCACCCTCTATAGTACGAAGTGTATAGTTATACATCTATATACAGCAACTCTAGTTGAGATGTAGTGGGTAGGGTATGTGTTAAATACATGTAGTGTATATGGAACAGACGTGGAGTATGATGGCATTATTAGTGACATCCCGTGTGTAACTTTTCTGTTATAGTCTAATTATGGCAGCATTTTTGGGCTAGAAGGCCTTCGAGTAGTGTGTGTGTGTGTGTGTGTGTGTGTGTGTGTGTGTGTGTGTGTGTGTGTGTGTGTGTGTGTGTGTGTATGTCTGTGCATGAGGGGGTGTTTTTTTGTTTTTGCATGACATTCACAGCATGTGAATTCCTCAGATTCCTCACACACACACACACACACACACACACACACACACACACACACACACACACACACACACAACCCTGGCTTCCGTACAGCTCACTTAGCAAAGAAACAGTGCCTAACCTTCTTCTTCACATCTTTGGTTCTAACTTCAGTGGATCGTGCATGTCCGTATGAGTTCGTCTGCACCCAGAGAGCCGGACCATCACACCGCACCGCTGTTCCATTCCTCTACTAGGACATCACCCTGAATGCCCAGTGAGTGGTCGGTCAGCAGGCCCCTCCCCCAGGATGGACTCCACTGAGGATCAGCACACTGACATAACATGAACATAAATGACTTTCACAAATATTCTTGCTTGTCTTCTTGCCTGTTAAAGGTACTCTGATGCAGTTCTACAGACACAGAACAGAAAGTGAATTTGCACACTGATCATAAAATATAGATTTTGCTCAAGGGATATAAAAGAAAACTTTTTAACTAGTAATTGCTGCGGTTAATAAAAAGGATTTTCTCCTGTAAATATTTAATGTCCTTTAGTTTTGTATTTAATGCCTTTTTCTTTTAATGGTTTTGAATGCCCACATGCTCTTAATGCAGTTTTATACTCTGCTGTATACACACACGTGTCCCGTGTGCCTCTCACATGAAGGTATTGGGAGTTTGCATGAGTGGTACGTGTGTATTAAAACATCTCAGCACTGAGTCAAAAACCAAAACAATGTGGGAGGACCAATAAATGAACAAACAAAAGAAAACTTCCTCACCAACACACCAACACAACTCAACACCCTCCTCAAACACAACACATAAAACAAACGCTTTGCAGCGCAGTTTGGCACCAAAACCATTTAAAGAAACCATGAAAGAAGTCACACCGCAAATCACTGCAACCCAGAAAAAGAAATAAAAACAACTCACTCAAGCTCATCGCTCCAACAGCCACTGCAAATTCTTCAGCATACAGCGTGATGACTAACAAGGCTGTTGGCTAAGTCCAAATAGCAACAGCCCACCATTGGTAGATATCGGCACAGTATTTCCAACAACGCGCCCACCGAACTCAACGGTATTAAGCTGGTCCACCAAAGGAAGCCAGGCCCAACAATGATCACACTTGCCACCGTTAGAGGTGCTCGGAAAACAGGGCGACAGAAAGGAGTCTGCCCCAGTAACCACACCCCCGTTAATTAAAATGCCAGAATAAACCTGCCCCGCGACTCACCTGGCTCCACCGCAATTTACAATTAGGGGCAATTAGTGGGATTGCCCAAAAGATCCCACTCTGCCACACATGTAGGCCAGAAATATGTGTACTGTCTCTTTAAGGGACCAAGCTGTAGCGCATATAGAATATTGTTGTTGTTTTTGCTTTCTACCGTACACCGACTCAGTCCACTGGCCCCCGCTCTTTATTTTATCTTTATTTTATTTCTGTAAGTAACGCATTTAATGAGCTTCGGACAACTCACCAGTTCATGTATGAACTGTCAAGTAGTGCTGGAGCCCAGGTTTATTTTGGTCAACCAGCAAGTAAACTGACTAAAAGTTAAAATTGGTCAGGTAAATGTTCATTCCCCTGTTTTTGAGGGGTGTTTCTTTATACTACCACATATCGTTACGGAGAACACTGCAACGAATATGACGTGCCAAGTATAAACGCCTACACCGCTCGCGCAGGTTTGCATGATACGGTCACTCGCAAAAGTATAATTCAGCCTTTACAAGTTTCGAGAGGTGCACAACCTCGTGAAGCAACAGCGTGCGAGGCTCTCACGCACTGACGGAGCCACCGCGATTACGTCAATTTCGTGCGGCGCGTGAAGTATAAACCCTAGCTTAAGTGGAATACCACCAACGCGAGTACAAGTCAGTGATTCACCTCTCCTCTGTGTGCTTCCGTTTCACTCGCCTGTTAACTGTCCAATTTCACTTCTATCCGGGTCGGAGTGGATATTTAAGGTTGAACTAGCTCCGAAGACCATAACAAGCATAGAATTAGTCTAAATAGATCTGTCTTTATGGATCGGTCACATTGTCACCGATACCCGATCTAGAATTTTTTCCAATATCGGGACCAATACAGATATTAATATCGGATCGGTGCATCCCTATTAAAACACTTACTTATCTGGTAAAAAAAAAAAGTTATAGTCATGGCTGTTAAGTTTTCTGAAGTCGTCTCGAGGTACATCATAGCCTTCAGGGTTCATAGACAGGATTTTAAATTTGTGCAGCTCTCAGATATCCGGTGCTGGCCAAGAGAACAGATTCAAAACGCACGGGTGTCTTCCCGAGTTTAATAATAATACATGTAGTTAAATACAGAGAAGAGAAGTTCTAATTGAGGAGTGAACTGAAAAGTCAGAGTGTTCTGACTGAGGGTCACAAACAGTAAATCACAAATTCCCTTACAATGGCTTTATGATCTGAAATTTCTCTGAAATATGATCTGAAATGGCTCCTCCCTGACATTTCGTATCACATAAAAAAACTTGAAAGATGCTTCCTTTTTGGTGTTTTAATGCAAGCTGAGGAAAAACATTTCCTTAAAAAGTTTTATAGGATCAGTGAAATAAGTTAAATAGATCCCCAATCAGACGGTTATAGACAGTTTGTCAGATGAGATCGTGCTTTATTAATAACGTGCTTGATTAATATCGTGCTTTCCAACACCCAACCAGGACAGTCTGGTGTAGGTCACTGACTGGTGTACAGCACAAGTATTCTACTGCCGGAGGACCTGAGGGTGCAAGATGGGATGTAAAGGTGAAGTTCAGAAAATCAACCAGGATCAAGAAGATGAAGGGCTATGAATGAAATAGAGTAATTTAAAATTAATACATGGAGAAAACAGTAAACGGTGTACTTAAAGGCTAGGAGTAATATGTGCTAATGACTAGGGCTCGTATTTATCAAACTTCTTAGAGTGGAATTTTGGACTTAAGTGCGGAAAAATTCTTAGATTTGCTCCTACTCACAGAGTTAAGTGTAAGTGCCAGTTATCAAAACTCTCAATTATAAGAATCACTCTTACTCTCCCGAAAAGTTAAGACTGCTCCAGAGGACTCATAAGTCGTTAAGAGTTGCCACCAGGGGGCTGAGATGGCACTGAGAGACGTGTGCAAACCTTCATTTTAGGTACATTTCAATTTTATGTATAAATATGCACATAAATATGCACAATAATTAGGCATTAACATAAGCATGGGTTTAATTCTTTTTTGTTCTTCCTTTCATTTTTTTCGTGCAAGAGTGTAATATTCATGCTGCAATTTTAATACTTTAATTTTAAGCTTTGACGTCTGCCTTGTCAGTTATTGTGTCATTTGGGAGCGAGTCCTCTGCCAGACCTCCTTCAGACGCCCACTCTTCCTCCTGCCATTCATGACTTGAGGTGTTTGGAAGCGCTGTCAAAGAGGAAGGGGCAGATGGAGAATCTGCGCTCAAGCCAGCAGGGTCGGGAGCACGAGCAGCGTCTTTATTACTGACGGATGCAATAATTTTGAAGTGCCCGGTAGTCTTCCGCCTGAATGTGATTCAGTTAGAATGTATGCAGTATCCAAAATAAATCAGAGACAATATATGAATAACAAAAGAAAGAAGGAAAAATTATACATACTAGTGCGTGTCACATAGGACTTAAAGGTAGATATGAAATATTTTTTTATTAGGATTATTTATTAACTACGTAAATACGCTGTGTTATTTCACAAAATTATGACTGCAACATTATTAAGTTAAATGTGAAGGTATTTCAACATTTTCTGAATTTTATCTTGACATTTCACAGGAAATGTTATTGAACATGAAATCTGATCCAGTGATTGGTTCCTGCAGGGGGTTTTGAAACGACGTCACCCAGGATCAGCTTTGCGGCACAGCCAGGTGTCGTAAATCAGCTCTGAGACTGACACTTAAGAATTACTCCTACACTTCGCTTAAAGTGAGACTGAGAGGCTTGATAACTAACTTTTAGTCTCAGCTTTTAACTAAGAATTATTTTAGACATAAGCCAATTCTTAGTAGCATTCTTAGGAGTACTAATTCTAAGAAGTTTGATAAATACGGGCCATTGTGTGTCATACGCGAACCTAAATTGTTGACGGGGGGCGGCGAACGTAAAATGTTACCGGGGGGTGTAAAATGGACACAGCGAGAAAAAAAGACAGATTTAAAGTGTGCAGAAACAGTCTAAAAAGTCGTTTGAATTAACCTAGTGAAAACCGGGAGATTAAATGATTTTTTTTGCCGGGAACGAATATTAAAAAGAAGGAAAACCCTAGTATCAATACATACTTTTAGGAGCTTTGAGCAAGCTAATGGAGGCATCGACTGAAGTTTTAGGAGTTTTAATTTCATGTTGAGAAACGGGCAAAGGCAAGCAGTGTTACGAAGATCAAAGTGAGAGATGTAATGTGAAGTTTACGTGAAAATGGGGAGTCAAAAACAAGATTTCTACCAGCCAACACGGGCCTGAAATCATTGAGCACGCTAAAAACGAATCAAATAAAGAATCCCGTGGTCGCAGGGGCCCAATGTCGAGATTATAATTTTCTATCATTTGTACTAGAAAAAAACTTGGTTAGAGATGCCACGAAGTAGGTGGCAATGCCTTAACCGTATGCGTGTTGCAGGCCACTAGGACCTCTTCCATCCTTGTCAAGGGGAGTGCTAACCTTCTCTCCTTTCATACAACACGATTACCCACGCCATTTGTACACTATATATAGAGCTGGATATTCATGTATGTCTCAATGACGGTACACCAAAAAGTATATTAACCTAAATATCTTTAGGAAACATAATAGCTCTATATAACATATATTTTAGTTCAACGTTAACTGTGCAAACATTATTCTATTTTTTCCTGTGCAAAATAAGATTTCGGTGCCACAATGCATTACTATTTTGCATAGTGAGGCTAGTAAACCAATCAGCTTCAACTCGGTATATTACGCTCTCTGACGTTTCTAGGAAGTAAACAGGAAACTAACGAGCTAATTTCATGTGTGAAGGAGTAATTTCCGCAAAGACTCTGAGCTTTGCCGAGCTCTCGGGATAGTAATTTAGGTATTTTTAAAAAGTTATGTTGGTATGCTGTTGGTATGCGTGTTGGTTCCAAAAAGGTGTGACGCCAGCTAGCTTAAAAAAAATAGGCTAGTCTACATATAACGTCTAATACCTGTTCAGCTACGACGCGATCATAGCTATAGCTACGTAGATCGAAATAATGTTCATCACCTAATGTATCGTTCACCACTACTTACATGGTTGAAGTCAGTTATGATCTTTTTGTATTTACATTTGCCTATTCTAATGTCGGCATTGATGAATGTTTATAGGTCCTGCCTTCTTGTGCGCTACAATCAGTCGATCGTGTGCACGCACCTCTATATAATAATAATAATAATAATAATAATAATTGGGGATCAACTGCTTCTCAGCGTGTAGCTACTTCAGGGAAGCCAATGGTCAGAGACGAAATGTTAAAGTTACCCTTTTCCCCCGTGGACAGCATGCATCTCACAAAATAATATATGTCTGTCTTTTTACGCCTATTTGTTTTAGACTGAAATAATGATATTAAACAGATGTGACAGAATCATAGGTGTGGAGTAGCCAGAGTTTCTATCGCAATGTAAGATTTCAACGTAGGATTTATCTTCCTTACACAGCATGTTCGTACATAGGAGATACAGGATGTGTCGTAAAATAGTTTTTTATGTTAACTGATTTTCATTTAATCGAAGTTTCATTCATTCGTTAGGACTATACGTTTAGAAAATAAGGCTTCGGTTGTGAAAAAGTGGCATTACTCAAAAAGCCGTTAGTAATGATTTAAGACGTAGAGGTCCACCACTACTAAAAACTATGTTCCCACAGCTGTGACAGTAACTCGGAAAAGCGCATAAAATATCAAGAGTCAAGATACAGTGGTTCTTTCCTGTGTTTAATCGGCACAGTTAACACAACAATACGCAAAATTCAGTGCAACGAAACAAGCGTTACAAAGAGAACACAAACTAACAAAAAAAAGTGCAAAACACCATTTGGCATAGTTCACCAAAGGAGACAAAGACAGAAAAACAACAAACAACAAAAACGTTGACGCTTAGCATAGCAAATAAAATTATTTTTAGTAAAACCCTTAAAAATAGATTTTCTATCAATTGATTTGTAATTTTCTTCTAATTTATAGATTTATATATATATATTTATATATGTATATGATTGGGAGTGGTGGTGTAGCGACCCCTACAGGCCCCTGTAGGTAATTGTTAGAGCACAGAGAACGGAACACTTGCAGCAGCCGGCAGCGAAGCCCGTAGATTTGAAGGCGCGTGGTCGTCGTTTGGCATCCACGCTGAACGCGTGCGTCGTCTATTCGTGCTCCGGCCCTTGGGGGGCGCCAACGTGCCCGTGATCTCTGGCTCTGCCTCACGCTTTCATATTTACAACTCATTTCATCCATGAATTCACTAGCAGTAAGTTAAGAGAAGATGCAGGTTGCGTCGTTCGGGGCACAGTGAGATCAAAATCACTATTTAAAGTAACACAACGAATAACAGAAACATTCAAATACCTTTAGACCGAGCTGTGATAAGGGTAAAGGTTTTTTAAAGGGCTAGTACATTTCAGGTGCATTTGAATCATTCAGTAGAAGAAAAAAAGCAATAAAAGAAAAAAAAGTAAAACCTCTACGATCTAGAATGAACGTAAAAGAAAAAAGAGTTAAAAATCAAAAGTTTAAAATCAACTATGTGCCTTAGAAAGCAGAATGAGTAGTCAGTGGAGATTCTCGTATTAAACCTCACATTTTTAGCAAACATACAAAGCAAAGCAGAAAAAAAGATTGAAAAACTAAACTCCAGAAGACTAAGAAGGTCATCAGAACTGATCTACAGTCACACATACTGCAGAGTGCAGAAAAAAGCCACAGTGTGCGTGGATTTGTTTTTGTTTCATGGCAACGCAACCACGGCAACGCAACCACGGCAACGCCTCCAGTCAGTACCTCGCAGGTCAGTGCCGCACGTCTTGAGTCACATCCTCAGGAACGTCGGGCACGAGCCACGCGTGTCGCACGCGCACGCTTTAGAGGGCGCGCGCTTACGGAGGGCGCGCACTCCGCCGCCCACTTTCTCGTTTTCGTTTGGACTCGGAAGTTTAAAAAAAGGACGCAAGTGAACAACGTGGATCAACAGTACTACTGTGAGGCTGATTTATATGCCAAAGTATATAACCGAAGTAGCCGACAGCCGGGCAGCCATTTTCTGATGGGCTCGTAAATTAAATCGGACAAGACCAGTCGTCTTTAGCAGTGCACAAAAACACACACGTGATGACGGGGTTTTCAGATTCATGTACTTCTCCTCTGAACAGCGCATTCACCCCTCGCGTAGAGGGTTTAAACAGTGGAACATAGTGAAACCGTTTCTAGACGTGTGCAGACAAAGCAGGCAGATATGAAGCGGGAAAGCGCAGTCGTGGGGGGTGGGGGGTGCGCGTGCTGCAAATGGCCACGAGGTGGCGACAGTGAGGAAATAAAAGGACCTGGATTACTTCAGGCCACAAACCAACAGACGCTCGCTACTGCCGCACTTTACGGCCATACTGCGCATTTGTGAGAAGTCTGCGAGACGTTTGTGAGAAGTAAGCCCGGTACAAAAGGCTATGAAAGACTAAAAATTTGAGACACGGCAGGATACTGAATATGAGGACGTGGACGAATTGCACATTGAACAAGTATTTTCAGAGCAGGTGTTTCATGTGCTCCCGTGTCAGACCCTAACCCTAACCCGAGCAGGCAACTATCTGAATGACGCCCGTTTGTGTCGTCGTGAAGACAGGAAGGGTCGGGGAAACGTTTCGGCTGTTGGCAGAGGAAGCCCAGCCTCAAGCTCTGACAGGCACTCACAGAAGCCAGTAGCCAGCAGCTGTTACCTATGAGGGGTGTGGCTTAAGGTCGTAGGTGTGGTCTGAGGAAGGAGATGAGGGAACGAGTGATGTACGTTAAATCGGGAAGGCCGATGAGATGAGATTCTCCTCTTGTACAAAATAAGGGCACACACACTTCCTGACACCATTGAAACTGCATGCACCATTTGAGAAAACAAAGTTAATGACAGCTGTCATGTCAGTGTGTGTGTGTGTGTGTGTGTGTGTGTGTGTGTGTGTGTGTGTGATGACCATTTATGATTCAAAAAAAGCACCTGAGAGTTCCAGTTCCAGAACATTACGACAATGTTCTACTGGCAGTGTTCCCACAATGCACTGGGCAACCAGGCGAAAAGAAGGTCATACAGAGAGCTAGAGAAATAGTGAGCCCGAGGGGTGATTGAAGTCCAGGGGGTGGGGCTGGGGGTGGGTCCAGCTACTAAATGTGACCACCCAGTTCCTTTTTCAAACCACACCCACGGCTTTTGATTGGCCATTTGGACGTAGGGAGGAGGTGCTGAAGGTGAGTAAGCTAACAACGCACACAGAGGGACAAACGCAGTTACCTCTGTTAGTGAGCTCACTATGAGTGCATAGCAAAGAAGCACAATTACATAACGTAGAAAAAATGGACCTTATTGTAAAATTACAGAAAATATGTAATACATTTGGATTGGACGATTCTTCACTTTTCTCTGATTGGCTGCATGGTTCAGGTGCTCTCTGCAGCAGACTTCAGGTGGCTCCGACTCTTCCTCTCTGCTTGTCCAATCCCATCGGCACCATCGTCACGTCTCTCTCTGTCTCTCTCTGTCTCTCTCTCTCTCTCTCTCTCTCTCTCTCTCTTTAAAGCGTATTCTTTCGCCCATGCACAGTTGCTGGCAGGTCACCCTCATACTTTTATGAATCTGCAGTCATACACAAAACAAAGGGAAAAAAAAAGAGGTTGAAGGTTAAAACTAATCATTTAGTTACCAGTTTCAGATGAAAGATTTTGAAATATTATACTGCAATATAAACATCGCTCCACAATCTTAGGTGTCTTGGGTTTCAGTGTCATTTAAAGGTGTGTTCCACATTCTGTTGGATATTTTACGGAATGCTTTATATAAATGTGCCATTTTAAGCCACATACTACATCCACACGCTGACTTTAACTGTAGTAGATCTTCTAATCCTCGAATGGTTCAGACGCTTAGATTGTTGTTCATGTTAATTTAGTATTTCATGCAAAGTTAGCGAGCAGGATGCTCTCCACAAGGTGGTGCTATGGACACTCTAGTCATTTATATGTGCATCAGGCCCATAGACTTTTACAGTGGTGTTTCAAACACACACACACACACACACACACACACACACTTCATCTGTCAAACACGCTGTTCAGCTGTTCCCATGCAGAGTTATTGAGACTCATGCACATCATGTCTGGATCACACGACAGAAATTTAAGTTCACCTAAGTCTAGCACAGCCAGTGAGTGCACACACACACACACACACACACACACACACACACTCTCACCCTCACAAAGGGGTCGTATGTCACTCACAACCCCTAACGCCACATACAGAGACCTGTAATGAAACACACGATATAACAGATGTAGATTTACGACTCATTCATCCTGTGTGCCATTTAGGGTTCGTCAGGATTCTTCCTGAATCACAGAAACACTCTCTCAGTTGCCGGTCAAGCTATTCTTTTTCACTCTAATGGAAGAAGAAAGAATCAACACAGCCTGCACCCACGTCTGCATACAGGCCTACCCATAAGGTTCTCTCCTTCCAGACTGCTTAGATTGGTTCCAATTATTGTGGTGAATGGTAGTGATGAGAGATAAGAACCAATCAGAGTGGAGCCAGACCGCATAGGACCAATCAAAGAACCAGTGAGTAAATGTCTACATCATTAAGCCAGCCCACCTGAACTCTTCTGCAGCTCTGAGGATGCTTAGCCAACTGGTGATCGTGGTTTGTAAGTGTTCTGTGCCGAAGCAAATTAATGTGAAAATATGTCCGGAATGGTAACTGTCCGTAAATCAGAACACTAATGATCCTTACAGCTCAGAAGGCCCTCAAGACTAGGTGTCTGTTTTACATGGCAGTGTGTCTGTTTGACCACTAGATGTCACTGTTGTAAGGCGCGCAGTCCATCCAGTTTCATCTCTCTCCAGGCTGATGTGTCGGTGATATTTACTGGTGTGGCTTCTGCCACAACTCTCTGTTCTTGTGTGGCTCTCTGTTCTGTTTTTGTGTGTCAGTCACATTCATGTGAACCTAAAGAGAAGCAGAGCCACCCGGTCTGGCTGCCACCCACAAAATCCGAAGGTCATTATAAACGGAAAGGAAACCTCTGGCTGCAGAGAAAACATCCCTGTGAGTGGCAACAGCCACTGCCTGACACGCCAAAAGCAAAACAGCGGTTTACAAGGAAACTAGACCCCGAACGGAAGGATGTTAAGTCATATCCAAGTATACGAGGTCAGAGCCTATGGCCAAACGACAGGATATGAGGTCGAGGCCCTATGATGTCATAGCTGCGAGAGCAAGCACCTTTGGTGTCGGTGTCAAGGAAGACCTCGACGTAGGATGTCGGGATGTAGCCCTCCTCTTCCTCGTTCCTGCGCACGCGCGTCCAGCCGTCTCCTTTGTCCTCCTCGATGACGAAGAGCACCTCACCTTCAGCCAGGGTTAGAGTACCCTCATTATTACCTACAAAGAGAGAGAGAGAGAGAGAGAGAGAGAGAGAGAAAAGTGGGGTGGGTATAAAAATGAGAGGGAAAAACACAGGAAATTTCATTTCGACTAATTGTGACTTCCGGGGTGTGTGACCACATTAATGTGACTAGTATTAATATCTTTAAAAGTACCCCTGTGGAGTCCTCTAACCTACATTTTCCAGTGGTGTGTGTGTGTGTGTTGTACCTTCAAATGGGTAGAGAGAGAGAGAGAGAGAGTGTGTGTGTGTGTGTGTGTGTGTGTGTGGGGTACCTTCAAATGGGTAGAGTGTGTGTGTGTGTGTGGTACCTACAAATGGGTAGAGTGTGTGTGTGTGTGTGTGTGTGTGGTACCTTCAAATGGGTAGAGTGTGTGTGTGTGTGTGGTACCTTCAAATGGGTAGAGAGAGTGTGTGTGTGGTACCTTCAAATGGGTAGAGTGTGTGTGTGTGTGTGTGTGTGTGTGTGTGTGTGGTACCTACAAATGGGTAGTGTGTGTGTGTATGTGTGTGTGTGT